>NW_024396366.1:10016428-10269278 GCF_016617805.1 Bactrocera tryoni | reverse complement strand
TCATTTTCAACTTTCGTTAAATATTGTAACAGATTATGGTAAGTATTAAGGTAAGTAGTAGATTGGTATTTTGAATGCATTCTTAAGGTAAATATTTTATAATAGATTTTTTAAATTTAATTTTTAATAAATCAATATTTAACAATTCTTATAATTCAATTTCTTAATTCTAGTTTTGGGTTTAAATATATATGTATATATGTATCTTTGTTAAAATAATTTGTAATTTTATAAAAGTAAAAAAAATCATATTACAATAAAACTATTCGTATCTAAATTTTAGACTACTAATTCTACTCCACTTGACCTTGTTCCTAACAGAATCAGCCAACATTCTTTTTGTTACACAGAAAAAAACTTTTTTTGTTGATCAGTGCTATCTGTGATGATCTTTATAAGTGAATTGTCAATGCATTCAAAATGGAATTCTTTTTGTTACACAGAAAAAAACTTTTTTTGTTGAACAGTGCTATCTGTGATGGTCTTTATAAGTGAATTGTCAATGCATTCAAAATGGAAAACAAAGGTAAGTGAACGTTAAATTAAATATTTGCTGTTATATTCTTTTACTTGTACACCCAACTCTTTTTTTACACGGTATATACGTTCCTCAAAAACCGTGTAAAACAAATGGGGGATACGTTCCATGTCATCTGAAAACCGTGTAAGATGAAATAAAGAACTATATTTACTTCGAAAAACCGTGTAAAAAAATGTTGAAAACTATACAATTTTAGATATGCCTACAAATCCTATATTCATATGGCATTTTATTGAGCATTAAAACTTAAAATACATAATTCCTACAGGTGAAAAATTGGTAAATTAAGCAAAAAACAAAAGAAATCTGTTAATCCAGAATTAAGAACAGAAAAATTATAATAGAAATAAAGAAAAAATATTTACATAGCTACATAATTATTCGTCTCTACTTGATAACAAGCGCAATTGTTTGTGACGAACTGGACTAAAGTCGGTATCGTCACTGGAGATATCCATTTCAGCAATGTAAATATCATGCGAACGAAATGTGTAGGTAGAGTTATTGAAGAAGGGGTTTTTCCAGTTACTACTATGTATGTTCATTTCAGCAATGGTGCTAAGTGTAGTAAAAACAAACATAATTATAAGAGAGTGCTTTTGAAACCGTACTAGATTAAAATTTTTTTTACAAATATTTAGCATTTCTAGAGCTTCACCCAGAGGTTGGAAGAGCTGTGGATCGAGCCCTCTCAGTAGCTAAACGCTTTGAAAGGTTCATCCCGTTCGCTTACCAAATGAAAGGAGGTAAATCATTACATATATGTATATTTATATACATACATATATTTCAATTGTGATAAATATCTTGTTTATTTTACAGTGTTTATAACACTGAAAAAACCAGATTCGTTCAAGGGCAAGAAAGGCGAAAGTAGATAAGATATTGACAGGTGGAGGACCTATGAGAGAAATTCAATCCTCCGAGTTGGAAGAGCGGGTGATGGAAGCATTAGAGAGGACCGTGGTTGATGGACTGCCTGATGTCCCAACTATTGGAGTAGGGGTGTGATTAAATATAATATTTGCGTATAATATGTTTATACAAATACTTTTAATAAGTAAATAAAAATTCAATTCCATTTCTATTAATTTCAATGATGATTTCGGCTGATTTTTGATGAGTTCACGCACAGTTTCAAAAATCTAATGTTGGCTCTGTGTTCGAAGTCCATTTTCGCACCGATAACACAAACATACTGACACTTAAAACGCAATAACTTCACTTCCAATCGATGAGATGTCATGAAATTCTCACTGGACAATCGATAAAGATAACAGATTTTAACTCATGAGTCGATATATAGATGGCGCCACCAGGGAGCGCTTGATTCAAAAACTCCTGTTTACTTTGTAATGCACCTTGTAGATGCGCAGAGTCCATCAGTAAGCGAGATGCCATCAAATTCACGTACTCGAAAGCAGACTGCACAAGAAAGGTTTGCTGACATGATGGCTACGATGAAGAGAAGGAGCGACGAAGAGGCAAAATTTAGGGAGACATCACAACAATGCTTTTAAAATGTTGCGGAGTCTTTAAATAATATGGCAAGTGCTTTTTCAAAGCTGTCGGAAGCTGTATAAAAAAAAAATTAAATAACTATATGTTAAGAAGGTATTTTTAAGTTGTTCCTATTTATGTTAATTATGTACATACATATAAATGAAGTCTGAATAAATGAATTGATTAATTTTTTTTGAAAATATAAATGGAAGATTTATTTGTAAATATAATTATTTACAAAGATTGTGTGAGAGAATTTAGGAAGCTACGTCGTGCGTTCAATCCTGCAGTGTGATATTGATTTGTTTGTGTTTTTAGCTGTAGAGTTATCCTAGACGGAAGAGTCCTCAAAGTTTTCAATGTCGATTTCATCGAAGTCACAAATACCTTGTGCTTGCAAAATGTTGTGAAAAACTGAGCAAGTATAAATCAAGAACGCGGCGTTTGAGGGTGTATACCTCAGTACTCGCTCTTTATATAAGCACCGGAAACAAGACTTTATAACACCAAAGGCTCTTTCAATTATGTTCCTAGCCTTTATATGGATTCTGTTATAAAGAACTTCATTTGGTACAGATGTGTCTGATATAGGAGTCAAAAGCCAAGGCTCCATTAGATATCCTGAGTCACCTAGAAGCCATTTAAATGAACCAGAAACATGTTCCCTTAGTAATTTTATTCTGGCCGGAGATGTTCTCCCAATTCCAGAGTCATGGCATGAGCCAGGAAACGAGCATTTAAATGCCGAAAAATAAGTTTGTCGTCACAAATTTAAAATTCATATATACATATATTACTTATATCAAATTAATATTTTAAACTACCTTTTCGGTTCATGTATTCATGTGGAATAACGTTATACCCGTGACAGACATGTAGTAACAATACCATATATGTATGTATGGTACAAATACTAGCAATACCATAGGATATATCATACGAGCAACGCAGTATTTGCTGGTAACAATACTATGATTTTTCGTTGTGGTATTTTTATAAACACAGCTAAAAAAAGAAACAAACTTTGCTAAAAGCTTTTATACATTACAAAAGCTCTTCGAAATATTCAGTCAAAATTTCTTAAAAAATTAATTAATGAAATGCTCAAATTTTTTACTCGCTCAATTGAAACATAACATGGCATGCGAACCACCGGCCCAGGATAACGCGCAAATCGATTCTGTTATTATTAATAAACAGATTAGGGGTATTCGCTTGATCTTGCAAGATTGCAGATTGCAAAAATACTATACCGAAATATACAAGGGCACGATAGCACCCATTGCAGAATCTAGTGATATATGAACGGCTGATTCGGTCAATTTGTTGTGAATGACTATTATGCATGGCTATTGTGAATTGGGGCACCTTCTGCAAACATTTTTAACAAAAAAACTGTAACAAATCTTTATAATTTATATTGAAATTATAAAATCTATTTAAAACTTACCTTCCTCAACACTTCAACGACGTAATATGTCTTTATGTAAAATGACAACTAAAACAGGGTTGCAATTATATTTTTGCGTGATATTGCACGCAAATATACATGGGTTTTGGTCTGACATATTTTACAGCCATTGCAAATAATTTTCTGCGTGTATTTGTTGTTGTGACGGTGCACCACGAGGAAATATATGCAATTATTGCACCGTGCAAGGGTTTTGCAAGAGCAAGAGAATATCCCTATTACATATTTAAAGACATCATCATGTAACAATAACATAGAAGAAGGGGAAGGCGAGGACATTTAATACCAACTTGGTAGATCAAGTCAATGAAATTACAGTAAATTGAAGGCTAAGGTCGAGTTCTTCCGAAATACTTACACATTTTTATTAAATATGCAAAAAAAAAAAAAACGGGCGCGAATTCACAATGTTTGATTCCTTCCTTCGACATTAAAAACTTCACTCTTAGTAAATACTATTAATAAAACACAGCCCGTTTGAGGTTTAGGTTTGAATATACGAAGGATGCGGAATATTAAGAAAAGTAAAACTGTAATGCTGCGACGAACGTTTGCTCGGTGCGAGATCGACGAAAGAAAGGGGCGCTCGTCTTCCACAGTGGTCGGTTTTAATTGTTGGGTAGTATAGAGTTGTGGTGTGATGTCTGTATTCTTCTTCTTCTTCTTAATTGGCGTAGACACCGCTTACGCGATTATAGCCGAGCTAACAACAGCGCGCCAGTCGTTTCTCCTTTTCGCTACGTGGCGCCAATTGGATATTCCAAACGTAGCCACGTCCTTCTCTACTTGGTCCTTCCAACGGAGTGGAGGTCTTCCTCTTCCTCTGCTTCCCCCGGCGGGTACAGCGTCGAATACTTTCAGAGCTGGAGTGTTTTCGTCCATTCGGACAACATGACTCTTAGCCAGCGTAGCCGCTGTCTTTTAATTCGCTGAACTATGTCAATGTCGTCGTATATCTCGTACAGCTCATCGTTCCATCGAATGCGATATTCGCCGTGGCCAACGCGCAAAGGACCATAAATCTTCGCAGAACTTTTCTCTCGAAAACTCGCAACGTCGACTCATCAGTTGTTGACAACGTCCAAGCCTCTGCACCATATAGCAGGACGGGAATTATGAGCGACTTATAGAGTTTGGCTTTTGTTCGTCGAGAGAGGACTTTACTTTTCAATTGCCTACTCAGTCCGAAGTAGCACCTCTTGGCAAGAGTTATCCTGCGTTGGATTTCTAGGCTGACATTGTTGGTGGTGTTTACGCTGGTTCCAAGATAGACGAAATTATCTACGACTTCAAAGTTATGACTGTCAACAGTGACGTGAGAGCCAAGTCGCGAGTGCGACGACTGTTTGTTTGATGACAGGAGATATTTCGTCTTGCCCTCGTTCACTGCCAGACCCATTTCCTGTGCTTCTTTGTCCAGCCTGGAGAAAGCAGAACTAACGGCGCGGGTGTTGAGGCCGATGATATCAATATCGTCGGCATACGCCAACAGCTGTACACTCTTATAGAAGATGGTACCTTCTCTGTTTAGTTCTGCAGCTCGAACTATTTTCTCCAGGAGCAGGTTGAAGAAGTCGCACGATAGGGAGTCGCCTTGTCTGAAACCTCGTTTGGTATCGAGCGGCTCGGAGAGGTCCTTCCCGATCCTGACGGAGCTTTTCGTGTTGTCCAACGTCAGTTTACACAGCCGTATTAGTTTTGCGGGGATACCCAATTCAGACATCGCGGCATAAAGGCAGCTCCTTTTCGTGCTGTCGAAAGCAGCTTTGAAATCGACGAAGAGGTGGTGTGTGTCGATTCTCCTTTCACGGGTCTTTTCCAAGATTTGGCGCATGGTGAATATCTGGTCGGTTGTTGATTTTCCAGGTCTGAAGCCACACTGATAAGGTCCAATCAGTTTGTTGACGGTGGGCTTTAATCTTTCACACAATACGCTCGATAGAACCTTGTATGCGATGTTGAGGAGGCTAATCAAACGGTAGTTGGCGCAGATTGTGGGGTCTCCTTTTTTATGGATTGGGCATAGCACACTTAAATTCCAATCGTTGGGCATGCTCTCGTCCGACCATATTTTACAAAGAAGCTGATGCATGCTCCTATTAGTTCTTCGCCGCCGTGTTTGAATAGCTCGGCCGGTAGTCCGTCGGCCCCTGCCGCTTTGTTGTTCTTGAGGCGGGCAATTGCTATTCGAACTTCTTCATGGTCGGGTAATGGAACGTCTGCTCCATCGTCATCGATTGGGGAATCGGGTTCTCCTTCTCCTGGTGTTGTGCGTTCACTGCCATTCAGCAGGCTGAGAAGTGTTCCTCCATAATTTAACTATGCTCTGGGCATCAGTGACTAGATCACCTTTGGGGGTTCTACAAGAGTATGCTCCGGTCTTGAAACCTTCTGTAAGCCGCCGCATTTTTTCGTAGAATTTTCGAGCATTACCCTGTAGGCCAGCTTATCAAGCTCTTCATACTCACGCATTTCGGCCTCTTTCTTTTCTGTCTGCAGATGCGTCTCGCTTCCTTCTTCAATTCTCGGTATCTATCCCATCCCGCACGTGTTGTGGTCGATCGTAACGTTGCGAGGTAGGCAGCCTGTTTTCTCCGCTGCGGCGCGGCACTCCTCGTCGTACCAGTTGTTCTTTGCACTTTCCGAAAACCAAGGGTTTCGGATGCAGCTGTACGTAAGGAGTTTGAAATGCCGTCCCACAGTTCCCTTTATACCGAGTTGTTGATGAGTGCTCTCAGAGAGCAGGAGTGCAAGCCGAGTAGAAAATCGTTCGGCAGTCTGTTGTGATTGCAGCTTTCGACGTCGAACCTTCCTTGTGTTTGTTGGCGTGCGTTTTTTGCTGCACAGAGGCGGGTGCGAATCTTGGCTGCAACAAGATAGTGGTCCGAGTCGATGTTAGGGCCTCGGAGCGCACGCACATCTAAAACACTGGAGACGTGTCTTCCGTCTATCACAACATGATCGATCTGGTTGGTAGTTTTTCGATCCGGAGACAGCCAGGTAGCTTGATGAATTTTTTGTGCTGGAATCTAGTACTACAGATAACCATATTTCGGGCCCCGGCGAAGTCGATCAGCCTCAACCCATTTGGGGATGTTTCCTCGTGGAGGCTGAGTTTACCGACCGTAGTGCCAAAGATACCTTCTTTGCCCACCCTGGCGTTGAAGTCGCCAAGCACGATTTTGACATCGTGGCGGGGGCATCTCTCATAAGTGCGTTCCAAGCACTCATAAAAGGCATCTTTGGTCACATCGTCCTTCTCATCCGTCGGAGCGTGGGCGCAGATTAGCGATATGTTGAAGAACCTCGCTTTGATGCGGATTGTGGCGAGACGTTCATTCACCGGAGTGAATGATAGTACTCGGCGACGGAGTCTCTCTCCCACCACGAATCCCACACCAAACTTGCGCTCCTTTATATGGCCACTGTAGTAAATGTCACAAGGACCTACTCGTCTCTGTCCTTGTCCCGTCCATCGCATTTCTTGGACGGCGGTGATGTCAGCCTTTGTTTTTACGAGGACATCAACCAGCTGGGCAGCGGCACCTTCCCAATTAAGGGACCGGACATTCCAGGTGCATGCCCTTAATTCGTAGTCCTTCTTTCGTTTGCCATGGTCGTCATCAAAGGGGGTCTCTCATCCGAGGCTGCTGTTGGTTTTCATTGGGGTGAGCTTTTACGTGGCGGGTCCCAAACCCAGCGCACAACCCTATGCAGGGGTGTTTCGCCTTCTCACTTTAGCTCACCTTCGAACGGATGTTCTTAGGCTACCCAGAGGATACTTGGTCAAAGACCGGAAGTCGTGAGCTGCTTGAGTCATATGTAAAAGAATCGTTTCTGGCCACTCCCAAGTGAATGGCGATCAGAGAACTTTCCTCACTTGCGTGAACTTCTACACATGACCCCATCCTCTGTATGTGTGGTATATATTCGTGTGTATTAGTGAGTGGTGCCTTCAGTTGGAATGTCTGCATGTGTGGTGTCTTCATATGTGGATCGCGTTGGTGTGGTGTGTTGTGTCATTCAGTGCCGTGTGTTGAGAAGGGAGAGCTAACTCATCTAGCCATCCCGGCCCCCCGAGGCGAATATTAGCCTAGCAGTCACTGTAGTTGCTGCAGCGTGGCAACAACGCTGTTAAGGCCAGTGGAGCGGCGTGGTGTACGATGCTACCGGCGTCGCGGTGATGCTTCAATTCTACTTGGTCTGGATGATGGAGGGGCAAATAATCTTCGGTGCCGACTGGGACGACTAGACTGCTGCGATCGGTTCGTGGCGAGCTGTCGAACGACGGGCCGTTTTGGGGTGCGATGCAGCATGGTGTGGTGCGGCCTATTGCACATTTGGCATAAGGTGATTGATGAACACTTCTGGGTGGTGTGTACCGTTGCCAAGCAGTTTACGCAGTGCCCATGAGCTTGAGTAACCTTCCTTCGTTGCATGGGCTGCATGCTGCGAAAAATGCTGCAATGTTGTAGCCGATGTGGGCGCCGACATATGGGACATCAGCTGCGCTGAGGTTCCGCTAGGGGTGCTGAGGACGGTGGTAGTGGTCGCGTACCACTACGAGGAGCGGTTGCAGTGGCGGTTGCCGCTAGGCCTCCAGGCGTTGGAGTTGCCCCAGGGCGCGGCACGGTTATAGTTGACCTAACCGTTGGTATATACACATTCATTGTAATGAAAGGCAGAGCGAAGTTACAGCGTTCCGGTGGAAGTGCTGCCATAATCTGTGTTTTCAACTCCTTGTGCATAGTGCAGATCTTGCACATGAAAATGCGCTTCTTTATTTGAAACTTAAGACGGGGAATATAGAACACGAAGCAGAACTTTCGTGTCCAAGAATGGGTTAAGAAACAAGAATGAACTCCTTTTATCAATGAGTTTTGATTCCCTTAATAATGAGATATCGCGGCTGAAGTAGCACATTTAAGTGTATGCGATTAGTGCGACCTTTGCTTTTTGGAGTTATAGGTGCATCAATGGAGATTCTGGGTGAATTCCCTTAACTTTATTTTTGAATCGCTCTATGAACTTTAGCAAATAGGCGATAACTCGAAGGGCACGAGGGAACGATGAAAATCGCTCAAGGATGTCACTATCATCCAATGTTGCGTGAAAGCAGTCGATTTTTCGACTTTCTGGGGCACATGTATTGCGCATTGGCGATTTTGGCAAAGAATCGGGAGATTCTGTTAACCATTCCAGCAGAGGGTGGTGGGGACAAGGTGAAGCGGCTTGCACCCTCTTGTACATACCTAAATCGGCAGGAATGTCAGCACTGGCTACTTGTCGCCAAGTGGCTGACCCCACTAGGTCAAGTATATGTGACGTACAAATAGATATGTACGTCTTCCATGCGTGTGGTGATTTTTCCAACCAGGCTAGAACTATTTCAGAATCGGACCAGAGCACACTGGCACAAAGCGAGAGAAATGAGACATTAGAAACACACGAACTGTGCAGTGAAAATAGCTTAACAATTAGCTCTTATAATAAATTAAATTGCGATATAAAATCGTGTTTAATTCCTATAAATCGAAATGAGTATTGATAATAAAGGCATATGTTATATAACAAAGTAGTTTTTATGTAATAATATGTTGTTTTATTATTTTAAAACAATTGTTTTACAAGTGCCCTTTTGAGTGGTATGTTTTTCCTTATATATCGATTTAAGGTATACAAAAAGTTGTGATCCCTGTCTCGCCCTTAAATGAATCAAGTTTGTTTATATTAGTTAATATTTTCTATGTCTATGCTTTTGATTTCATCTGCAACTTTTCGCAACTTTCTTTGTTATTCATGTTATTCTGCCAGGCATGCGATTTTTTGTGTGTTATTTTTTATAATTTTTTGTATTTACGTGTACGTATATTCTTGCATATTTTTTTGTTTTTATGTTTTTTTTCATCATACATATATACACATATTTGAGCTTTGGTTTTCATTTTATCATTTTCTCACTTTTATCAAATGTTTGTTTTATACGTACTTTTATTTAGGCACATTATATCGGTGTAAACTTTCACGCCTACATATCTTTGAATTTTGGTGTTTAGAAAATGTGTGAAGAAATATCACTTATCACCGAAGAAAATTTAATAAAGCTTCATTATTTACTTATTAGAAGCTTCGTTAACAAAAAACTTGATATTAACTTTTAAAAAGTTTCAAAGGAAAAACAGTTATCCCGAGCCAATAAAGGTCTCAGAATCTAATGTTGAAGTTGAGAAAAAAAAATTATTGGACCACATTGCGTCAGAAATGTAATTAATGAACGGAATAAGTCCTCTAATTACCTATTATCAATAGATGCAAAGGAATTAACTTCAAAATATTTCTGGTATTATCTTCCTTCGTCAGTCCGCAAAATTTTAATTCACGCTCCTGATGTTTTTCACTATGCACCAGTTTCAATTGTAGAGCTCCCATAAGAATATGCTGAGTCAAGCAATAAGGACGTTAAGATGTATCGACTCCATCATACATGAAAGAACTAACGGATCGCTACAAATCAGGACTTGCTGAACCGATTGCAAAAGTTAATCAATTTTATTAAAATCAGTTTTTGATTTAGTTGAATAATATTGAAAAAATTCCTTTTCTCGTTTATCAAATTTTTTAATTTAATATAATTAATTAAAATTTGTTACCATCGGGGGGTGGCAGAGTGGGAAACGGCTCTCCCGTTTATATATTTTAAAAAGCTTTGGCAAAAGTTTCACTTTTATATATGCAGTGGATGTATTTTTGGCCGCTGATTCCATACAAGACCGACCACTGTGCAGAGATGCAATCTGTTTTTCTTCAGGTTTAAGTGGGTCTGCACCATGGAAACTAATTTTGCGAGCAGTAGGGCGCCGCGGAGCTCAAGTTGAGGTAGACTTAGCGTTTTTAGAGGAACCACTTAACCTTTGCTACTAATAAGAGGCTTGTAGTCGCGTTATCGCTTTGTGTGCGCACATAGGTAGTGGCACAGTATGCCTTTTCAGAGGCGTCACAGAAGCCGTGTAATTCGATTTTGCGTTCGGGAGAATAGTTTACTCACCGTGCGATTTGTGTCTGTGAGATATCGTTTAGATTGCTCACGAACTGGGACCACTTTTCTAAAAGAAGTGGTTTTACTTGCTCGTCCCAGTCGGTCCCGTCTAGCCATAATTCTTGTATCAGGATTTTAGCTTTTATCATAATTGTCGGAAGCCATCTTGCGGGGTCGAAAAGTTTTGCCACAGATAATAGAATTTGGCGTTTTGTAATGGCGGATATAAATATATTATAACCTGTGATAAGGCTTCGTATGCGTGTGGAAGACTGTGACTTCCAGATAAAATATCGTCAACATACGTTTGCGTTTTTAACACCTGGGTTGCCAGAGGGAATTCTGAATTGAGTTGTCATTGTTGTGACTGGTTCCGCAACGAGTCCACTTAGGACCCATCCGAAAATGGTATTTTGCGCCGGAAATATTTTTGTAATTTTCTCAATACCGTTGAGTATTATCTGTGGTATGAGATCGCTGCCTGATAGAAGATCTATTTGTGCGGGAGTGTTGCAGTTTGGGTCTGCTAACTTAAGGTGTGAAACCTTTTGCCAATGCTTGCTATTTATATTATAGCTTGGAAGCATGTTTGTTAGTTACGGTAAGACAATAGCTTCTACTTATCCGCTAGGGCGGAAATTAGGGTAATGGGGCAGATTTTATTAGAGTTTTGAACTACTCTTCCGCCCATTCCCGTAGTTTCGAAATTGGCTAATATTGTAGGCAGTTGTAGCACATTTTGTGCGCTAGACGCTATAAATGATCGTTGTGATCCTCGGTCTATTAAAGCCCTGAGTTCCTCGGTGTTCGATGGAGACGACTGCTGTGGGTAGTAGTACCCTATTGTGGTTTTCGCTATGTAGCTTTTGCGTTTTTAATGCCTTTGAGCAGCATGGTGCTTCTTAGCAGTTTCCTGAATTTGTTGTTGCAACTAAACCTGTTGCTCTTTTTACGTTTGCCCTTTTTGGGAGTGAGCTGGAAAATTGGTAATATGTTACATCGAATGATGTCGTTTATGGAAATAAGCGCAAATAAATTTGCTTTCACAGTCTTTAAGCTTGTGTGCATGTGATAAGCAGTTTGTGCAAAGTCTTTTGGAATTTACAAAATTGTTTCGGTCAATTATATTCAGTTTCTTAAATCTATCGCAAGATTTAAGTTTATGCCCCCCTATGCATAGTTCGCATGACGTTTGTTTGTACTTTTCAGATGTGAACGTTTGATTTTTGAAGAAGCACCTATTTGAATAGTTGTTGCTACTGGCTTGGGTTCTTTGGAAGCTTCTATTAAGGCCATGGGAAATACCTTTTAGTTTAATTATCTTTTACCAACTCTTTTTGCGATTTCATACTGGTCAGTTAGGAAATCTTTGATTTGCTGCCACGTGGGGCATTTTTTTCTTGGTAAGAGAGATTGCTCCTATAGCAATAACGATTTTTCTGGTAATGCGGCGATGCATATATTTACCAGAATTGGGTCAAAT
This sequence comes from Bactrocera tryoni, assembly GCF_016617805.1. Taxonomy (NCBI): domain Eukaryota; kingdom Metazoa; phylum Arthropoda; class Insecta; order Diptera; family Tephritidae; genus Bactrocera; species Bactrocera tryoni. The sequence continues at coordinate 10,257,244 of NW_024396366.1, read as the reverse complement.
TTTCTGTGGGAACGTTTTGTGACGATAAAACCGACAAACAGTTGGAAACAGTGTATTGAAATTTCATATATTCTTCACTTGTTACCTTTTGAATTTTTGGCAATTTCATTAATATCGTTATTTGCTTATCTACCAGTATTCGTTCGTTTTCGTGCCTTGATTTCAGAACTTCACAAGCCATATGGAAATTGTCGTCATTTAATGCCAACTGTTTTACGATGATGCCTGCTTGACCTTTTGTTTTGTATCGGAGATGATACAACTTTTGTGCATTTGATAATTTTGGATGGTCTATGTAAACGGCTGTGAACATGTCCTGGAAGGACGGCCAATGTTCATAACCACCATGAAAAATTTCAATGTCACAAGCGGGCACCTTGAGGTGGATACCCGAACTTGCCTCTTGATTTTGAATTTGTGGCAGCTCTACTCTCTGAGGTGGAGTGGGTGCAATTGCTTTAATTAATTTTATCTGCTTAAATATCATTGCTTTTGTAACTTCTAACTGATGTAAGCAGTTTTCATATTTGGCGTAGGCCGAGGACTTCAAATTTTTTGGTGGATATGAGTTATCACATTCCACTATTGCGTCATAAGAAGCTTGGAGGCGTATCCAAAAATTGTCGAGATTTTCTTTTTTGATCTCTAATGCCGATTTAGAGTTTTCCTGAATAGGCGAAGATGAAAACCGAGTGCAATATCTCAGCAATGAATTTATTGCATGTTATGTCTTCACCCCTTTTTTGTTTCGTAGCAACTGAGTTCGTTTAGATTATTTTGAGTCTGCCGAACTCAGCAAAAATAACGAAATGCCCCGTTGTCGTAATACTGAGCAGCAGGAGGACGAGCAACCAACTACAACAACTCAATTATCACGTGAATCCTTGTCAGGAAATGTCGTTCATCGTCTGCTCAAAATATGGCCATTGATTGAAGAAGTTTGTTCAACAAAAAAATATTTAGACAAGCCCTACCCTTGGGCCTACAAAATGTTCTTGATGCGCTTTAATTTAAAATTTTAAAATTTACTAGGGGAACGAAGAATACCGACTTGAAAATGAACCAAACTTAAGTTCGTCATCTAATGTTGTAGTTCATTTCAGCCACATTGTGGCACGTTTCGTCAATCATTATATTTTCTTCGACAACAACTACTACACCAGTCTCCCATTATTGGCTTATTTGCACACTCAAGGAATTTCCGCATTGGGAACAGTTCACGAAATTAGAATTCCTGGCTGTAAACTGCCAGTGAAAATGCAAAATCGGGGTGATGCAGACGAGTAAATACGTAGCGTCGTTTCACGGGATTGATATTTCCACAGTCTCCTGGAAAGATTCAAAAGTGGTCAACATGGCTTCAACACTCTCCAGCTGTTGAGAGGTTCAATAAAAGAACACTGTGCATCGAAAAATCCCATGTCCAAATGTTATACACGAATATAACAAGTACATGGGCGGTGTGGATCTTATGAATTCATCATTATCATATGCTTGATATGGCAATGATTGATTTGTGGATCCTATGTAAATGTCATTATTCCGTAATGTCGCAAACAAACCCTGTGATGAACCCGCACGAATATGAATTGGCGAAGTCTTGATGACAAGTGGAACCCTGTTACAAAGAAAACGAGCCGAGCTTTAAAGGGTTAAACTTAGGCTCTTTGCTTGACTTAATGAGAAATTCTCATTTGAGTTAATAAGGTTAATTTTAATACATATTAATTGAATAAGAAGCAAAATACAATAATAAGACTAAGTGACTCTACGACATATAATATAAGTTAAAAAGACCTTTTCATCGAATAATGAATGTCGAATCCTATCTTTTAATTTTCGTTTAATATATGGTTATATACATATTAATTATTTGAGTTGTATTTTAAAGCAACCGGTTCTAAATTAAATGTGAAATGATTGGTGCAGAGATATATTCTTCGGTTGGTTCTTAATATTACTGCAGGATTGTGATATGCGTGTATTATGAGATATACATTAGTCCTGTACTACTATATTACTGGTCAGTTCAATTGAGCTCACGACCACCTCTGATTTCTTAACTATTTATAATTTTCAAGTATTAGAGTATAGTGGCTGTAGAAATTTCAAAACAAACCCAAATCATAACAAATCACTTATTTTGTCTAATCCGAAATCAACTCGCTTGTCATCTTTTTTACTTTATAATAACGATCCCCCGAAACACTAAAAGCTCCATCAGGATCGGGAAGGACGTCTCCGAGCTGTTCGATACTAAACGAGGTTTCAGAAAAGACGAATCTCTTTCGTGTAATTTTTTCAACCTACTTCTGGAGAAAATAATTCCGCAGAACTAAACTGAGAAGGTACAATCTTCTATAAGAGTGTAGAGCTGCTGGCGTTGCCGATGATATTGATGTCATTGGCCTCAACACCCGTGCCGATAGTTCTGCTCTCTCCAGAATGGATAAGGCAGACAAAATATCTCCTGTCATCAAACAAACAGTCGTCGCATCCGCGACTAGGCTCCAAAGTCACTGTTGACAGTCGTAGATAATTTCGTCTATCTTGGAACCAGCATCAACACCAACAACAACGTCAGCAAAAATGCAAATTCCGTGAATTCTCACGTCATCCCACGTCAAAGAGAGAAGGGAGTAGCATTTTTCACTGTTCAGTTACATTGCGCGCCCATAAGATAGGTCGCGCCAGCTGACACGAACCACGATTCTACGTTTCTCACTGGTTGTGCTATAAGAAGTAAAGTCCTCTCTCGACGAACAAAAACAAAACTCTATAAGTCACTCATTATTCCCGTTCTGCTATATGGTGCAGAGGCATGTACGATGACAACATCGGATGAGGCGACGTTACGAGTTTTTATGGTCCTTTGCGTGTTGACCACGACAAATATCGCATTCGATTGAACGATGAGCTGTATAAGAAATACGACGACACTGACATAGTTCAGCGAATTAAAAGACAGCGGCTTCTCTGGCCAGGTCATGTCGTCCGAATGGACGAAAACACCCCCGCTCTGAAAGTAGGAAGGGGAAGCAGAGATAAAGGAAGACCTCCACTCCGTTGGAAAGACCTGGTGGAGAAGGACCTGGATTCGGTTAACGACTGACGCGCTGTTGTTAACTCGGCTATAATCGCGTGAGCGGTTTCTACGCCAGTAAAGAAGAATAAGAATAACGATTATAAGTACAAGTGCAGCACACGTGGACTCAGAGAGTGTCTGGCAAACACTGGTTTAGAGTAGAACACAAAATCAACTTAATTTTGACAAATTTTGCTTATGAAATGTAAAAATACTAAATTATGGTAGTCAAAGTTGCTGGAGGGAAACTTTCGCTTGCAAAGTTGTCAGGTAACAGTTAAGTTAAAATGATTATTCAATGTAACAGTTCTTATTTAAGTGTATACCCAGTAGTTCTTTTTTTTTTTAATAATTCACTCATTACCACGGAATAACAAAAAAATGCAAATGTAATTTATGTTTAAAGTGGTTTTAAATGATCCATAAAATATGTAAAGTATAATATAAATAAGTACACGAGGGGTATCGACGAGACGGTGTCCACATTCAGCAAGGTAAATGATGTTTTTTCGAATGTAGTCTGGTGGTTGCTGATGAATCGATGACTTGACGTAGAGCTCTGGATCGCTGAAGACTCGAATTAACGTATCACACAGGATCGGTGAATAATCGAAATGTATGCATATATAAAACGGCTATCATCCAATCCATTTTTGTTTGAGATGGTGAGCAGGCGCGATGCGATGATGTGATATGTTGTCCTGTGTGGTGATGTATGGAGTATCGCATGTGGTGTATTGTGCTGTGTTTTGTTGGGGTGCGCCAGTTTTTCCCGGGTGGAGTGGGGGTTTCTTAACTCATTTAAACATCCTGTGCCCCCTAGGCGAGTTTTTCGCTTAGTATTATACGTATATGTTGGAACGTGTATTTAGGCCTACTCTTGAGGGAGGAGCCGAAGTTGCAGAATCCGTGGTAATGAAGCAGTGGTAGTGGTATCTGAATGCGTAGGAAAGAATTTTTTTGTTTTAAGTACTTTCGATGAATCATATTTTGCTGCGGGGATCGGGGCTTGAAATAAGCAACTTTATTGTTCGTGAAGGGTTTATATTTATATTGATAAACTCTTATGTGAATTTTTTTGGCTTGACGACTTTTTATTATGTTATACTCGTGTATATGTTATTTGTATCGACGGTTATTGACAATTTATTTACTGTCGGCTTATTACGGATTGCGACTCCACGCCTGACTAAGGTATGGCCAGAATGAGTGCGCCTTTGAAAACATGTTTAGGGCTGTTAAATGAGAAGGATCTTGCGGGTGTACAGTGAATAGCGCTGAATTCAGAACGGCTTTGGTTCTTGTTAATACTGTAAACAATTTTTCATAGTTAATTTGAAGCTTTCTACATCTGATTCTCATAATGACCAATATGAGGAGCGCTTATGTAGGAAAGATAAGAGCAACTTTTGCTTTTATAAGTTTAGGTGCGTCGCTTTATCGCATGGAGAGTATAGAGATCCCTTAACTTTATTTTTGTATTAACCTATAAGTTTTAAAATTCAGAAAACTATTAGGCAACATGGAATGTAGGGTATGGATTTTTCAACTTTCTGGGATGATTATGTTTATGTTATGTTATATCATCATTGGCGAAAGAAATCCTGCAGGGTGGAAAAGTTTTGCCAAAGGGTATAAAATTTGCGTTTTTATTGTTTCGGATAATTGCCGGAAGATGCGGTTTAAGTGGTAATTAGTTCTGTGACTAGTTTACATTGAGTTTCGCTAAGCAGCATTTAAATTGTTTTACCATCGGGCATTGTGTCTCGTGTGAATTTTCGGTATTTAGGTTGTCGCGATTTGCTTTTGCAGTTAAACCCGTGGTTTTGTTTTTATAAGCGCTTATTTGGGGCGGGATGGGATGCATGCTGTAATAAAACATTGAATTTTAAGTTTTTAAACTTCTCGTAAGATATAAGTTTATGCTCTCTTTTACATAATTCACATGACGTTTGCCTTTTCAGTTCGGATGTTAACGATTGCGTTTTTTAAATGCTTCTATATTGTTGTTGCATCTAGCTTGGAGTATACTGAAAGTCCTTTTGAGGTCATTTTGAATATTTTGATTCAATTAGTTTTCTGCCTACCCAGCGATTTCGTACTGGGTAGCTAGAAAATCAAGCATTTGTTGCCACGTGGGGCTATTTCGTAATCCAAGCGATTATAGCCATACCAATGACGACTTTTTCGGTAATACTGTTTTGCGTATATTTACCAGTATTGGGTCCCAGCTATCTGCAGAAATCTTTTGTGTCGACATACAATTGGAAACAGTGCATTAAAGTCTAATATATATACTTCATTTGCTTCTCTCTAAATTTAAGGCAAGTTTATTAGAGTCGTTACTTGTTTATCGACCAGATATATCGATATTGATATCATCGCCCTTGGCACCCGCGCCGTTAGTCTGCTTTATCCAGACTTTTCAAGGAAGCAAATCAAATGGGTCTGGTAGTGAACAAGGGCTAGACGTCACTGTTGACAGTCATGGCTTTGAAGTCGTAGATAGTTTCGTCTATCTTGGAACCAGTATTAACACCACCAAAAATGTCAGCCTGGAAATCCTACGCAGAATAACTCTTGCCAGCAGGTGCTACTTCGGACTTCATAGGCTATTGAGAAGTAAAATCCTCTCTCAAAGAACAAAAGCCAAACTCTATAAGTCACTCATTATTACCGTCCTACTATATGGTGCAGAGGCATGGACGATGACATCATGTTATTAGTCGACGTTACGAGTTTTCGAGAGAAAAGTTCTGCAAAAATTTATGGTCCTTGGCCACAGCGAATTTCGCATTCGATGGAACGGTCAGCTGTACTGCCGAGGTCATGCCGTACGTAGGGACGAAAACACTCCAGCTCTGAAAGTATTCAACGCAATACCAGGCAGGGAAAGCAGAGGAAGAGGAAGACCTCCACTCGGTTGGAAGGACCAAGTAGAGAAGGCCCTGGAAAAAAAGAAATGACTGGCGCGCTGGAAAAAAAAAATGGAATGAATTTTGGAAAAAAAACTTACTAATACTATAGACAAAGAACTTTAAAATGGAATTCGAAAAGAATTATTATTTTGGAAAATGGTTCTTCTAAGGTTTATTCGATATCTTACCTAAACAAAGAGTTCGTTGGCTTTGGGAGGACATCAAGAAGACTTAAGTCAGGAAGGATTCCGTGGAAATTTTCTGTCCTTTGTAAAACTCGTTGTCCGATATGATCACCTTTTGCGGCAAATTTTGGATATGCCCCAAGGTAATAAAAGTTATTTTAAATGTTTTTTATCGTTTTGGTTTGTTTATAATTATTAACTGTTTAATATCAGCACTTTTTTGAAATTGTGTTTTTTCATGTTTTTAGGATCTACAAGATATCTGAGTGTAACAATTCAAAATGATTGAGAGCCTGGGGACCAAACTCGATACCCATCTACTATAACAATATATGTACTTAGAATGTCAACGATTTTTGCCACCATAACATAGAGGTAAAAGAAGTGTTTCTAGGCTTTTATGCAGCCATCAAACATGACGCAGTACATTTAATCAATCAATTGTCATTATTATATTGTTTGATTTAACAAAAGGTGTGGGGCAAGGCTATGATGGAGCCAGTGTGATGAGTGGTGTGTAAAAACATATTTAGGATATCCAGTCTAACGCAGAATACGTATTGTTTAATTCATAATTTAATTTTGATGATAAGTGATGTGGTTGTGTGGAAATTCACTTTTTTTCGCACCGTTGCAAGATTGGCATTACTTTTTGGAAACAGCATCAAACGATGGAATCTACTGTTCCAAAATTCACTGCCGAATCGGACACCACTCTAAACAAACTAACAGGGCATTAGCAGTTCAAAAAACTAAAAAGAACTCTTGTTTGCCATTTTGAATATGCTGAATAGAGATCATCATAGATATTAATCGATTGTCGTTTTTTTATATTTTGTAACTCTACTCAAACACGAAAAAGCTAAAAATAAATAAATTTTACATAAATTTCGTAAATATTATGAAACAAAGTCAACATATATTTTTATTTTTATTGTTAATTATTTTTTTACTATGTTATAGAAAATTTAATATTTGTTATCGACATATTTACTTTAATTCAAGTGTGAAAACATCTCTAAATAATGAAATGAAATAGATTTTGTGACTGTCACTTACAGAATAGCAAAATCGTCTCAAGTCACAAAAATTTTCTTTAACTTAAAATCTCAAATTTAGAGACTTGTGATTATATCACAGTACAGAATCGCACGGCTAATATGCGTACCTTGTGAATGACATTTTGATTATCAAATCTGTTCACGGTATATTAAAGGTAAGAAATACTTTTGTTAGCGAATAGATTATCGATTGTTATATGTAACAAAAGTATTTGTTACCAAAATTTCTGTTAGTATTATTATTTTTGTTAACAGTTTTTTACTTTTAACATATAAATATGCTAGCGTGTTTGTTATATATTTCTTTGCAGTAACAAGCATATTTGTTATTTCGATTTCCTCGATATGTTATTTTATTTGTTACCCATTTCTTACTTCTAACAAATTCATAGGTTAGTGTGTTGGTTATAGTTTTGTTACCTTTTGTTTTGCGCCAGTCGTTTCTTTTCTTTTCTTTTTTTCGCAGGGTGGCGCCAATTAGAGATTCCAAGCAAAGACAGGTTCTTCTCCACCTGGTCTTTCCACCGGAGTGGAGATCTTCCTTTTCCTAAACCCAATGGTGCTCTCAGAGAGCAGGAGTGCAAGTTGAGTAGAAAATCACTCGGCTGTATGTTGTGAAGGCAGATTCTCGACGTCGAACCTTCCTTCCGTTTGTTGACGTTCATTCTGCACAGATGCGATGAGTATCTTCGCTGCAACAATGTTCGAGTCAATACAAGGAATTCGGAGTGTACGCACGTCTAAAACACTGGATACGTGTCTTCCGTTTATTACAACATGATCGATGGCTGGTGGCTTGTCGATTCGGAGACATCCAGGTAGCTTGATGAATTTTCCTATGGTGGAATCTAGTATTATAGATCCCTTTTGGTACATCGGGCTTTTCTTCTGTCGGAGCGTGGGTGCAAATCAGCGGTTTTGATGCTGATTGCGGCTAAATGTTCATCTACAAGAGTAAATGCCATGACTCGCAGGCGAAACCTCTTTCGCATCAAGAATTCCACATTGAATTTTATATGGCGTCTGTAGTAAATGCCAAAAGGGCCTAGTTGTATCGGTCCTTGTCCCACTTATCGTTCGTCATGAACGGCAATGCTATCAGCCTTTACTCTTAGAAGGACATTAACCATCTGGGCAGCGGCACCTTCCCAATTAAGGGACCGGACATTTTAGGTGCATGCCCTTAAATAGTAATCTTTAATGCGTTTATAGGTCGTTCACCAGAAGGGGGTCTCTCGTCCGAGGCTGTTTTTTTCTTTTCTTTGGGGTATTTTTCACGTGGCGGGTCCTAAAACCCAGCGCATAAAACTTAGGGAGATGTTTCGATTTCTCCCTTTAGCTCACCTTGAAACGGATGTTGTTTGGCTACGCAGTGAATTTTTAGTCTAAGACCAGAATTCGTGAACTGCTTGCGTCATTTGTGAACAAATCGTTTATGTAGCCAACTGAATAGTGATCAGAGAACTTTCCTCATTTGCGTGAACATGACTTCATTCTCCCCAGATACTGATTAACCTTAAAATATATAAGACACTTTAAACTAATTAAGATTAAAAGAAGCTTACTGCTTGAGGTCCACCAGCCCATATCTGTTCATTAACAGCAATTTTTTTGTTTCTTAAATAAGACTCTAAAGTTTTATGCATATAAAAAGTTAATATCCCTATCTATCTATCCCAACTGAATAGTGATCAGAGAACTTTCCTCATTTGCGTGAACATGACTTCATTCTCCCCAGATACTGATTAACCTAAAGAAATGTAAGACACTTTAAACTAATTAAGATTAAAAAAAGATTACTACTTGAGGTCCACCAGCCCATATATGTTCTTTAACAGCAATTTTTTTTTGTTTCTTAAATAAGGCTCTAAAGTTTTATGCATATAGAAAGTTAATATCCCTATCTACTTCAATAACTTCTTTAAGTTTTGAAATTGTTATATTAAATAATTATTTGCTTCTAAATTTGAGGTTTGAATTCTCTATTATTACGTGGTTATTTTCATCCATTTTGTCAATATATCTTTCTATTTTGTCTCTGTCGCTATCCTTCATTGTACCGTATAGCCATTATTAGTAACTATTATCCCACCCAGCCAGCGAAGAGGACTAATTAACTTTATATGATCGAGTATGCGTCATCATCGAGTATGAAGATCATATAAAGTTAATTAGTCCTCTTCGCTGGCTGGGTGGGCTAATAGTTACTAAATATGATTTAATCTTATTTAGTTCTTTTATGTAAAATGTGTTTCTCTCAGTCTGTGGGTTGTTCGAAGTTGTGTTCCAGAGTTTGGGTAATTTTTGTAATTTTTAAACGGTCAATAATACGTAATATTGTGATGATGCTGCATGCCTTTGAGAGATTTTGGGGCGAAACCGTTTGCACCCTCAAAGTACCGTTCCTCAATATCAGAAATTAGGGTTTTAATCGCCAACATTTGATTTTTCCCAACAATTTAAAACTTCTTTTAATATTTGCTGTGAGGATGTTATAAGTCGATCATAATTCCCGTCCTGCTATATGGTGCAGAGGCTTGGACGATGACAGCAACCGATGAGTCGACGTTTCGAGTTTTCGAGAGAAAGGTTTTGCGAAAGATTTATGGTCCTTTTCGCATTGGCCACGACGAATATCGTATTCGATGGAACGATGAGCTGTACGAGATATACGACGACATTGACATAGTTCAGCGAATTAAAAGACAGCGGCTACGCTGGTTAGGTCATGTTGTCCGGATGGACGAAAACACTCCAGCTCTGAAAGTATTCGACGCAGTACCCGCCGGGGGAAGCAGAGGAAGAGGAAGACCTCCATTCCTTTGGAAGAACCAAGTGGAGAAGGACCGGGCTTCGCTTGGAATATCCAATTGGCACCACGTAGCGAAAAGAAGAAACGACTGGCGCGCTGTTGTTAACTCGGCTATAATCGCGTAAGCGGTGTCTACGCCAACTAAGAAGAAGAAGTGAGGATATTATCAAGGGACGTCTTTTTGTATCTGGATTCTTGTCACCAACATTTCTGTATTCATTATTCTAAACCTTTTGTCTATAGTGTTATGGAATCTTTCGATGTCCGCATTGCCAGTTTGTATTTTGTAATATTAAAATTTGTTGCGTTAAATTCATTATCACCCTTTATGCGTTTTGGCTTTGGTTTTAAGAAATTATTTGTATACCCTTGTTACCATAGAGTATATTAATAGTATGCTACAGAGTATAATAGTTTTATTCACCTAAGGGTTGTATGTATCACCTAAAACCAGGCGAGGTAGATATAAGGATATATATGTATGTATATACAAAAATTATCAGGATGGTAAGAATAGTTCAAATTAGTCCATCCGAGCAAGCTTTAACTTTAGCAAAAATGGAGATATCTTGATGAAGCCTAACGCTCAGGTTACATAGTACAAAAAAAATTACCAGTTCGTAGATGGGCGTATTCGGACCACTGCCATGCCCGCAAATCGCCATTAGCCGAAAACTTATAAAGAACCATAACTAAGCACTAAATTGAGATATAAAGCTGTAATTTGGCACAGAGGATAGCAGAAGCAAACAAAGTGGGCGTAGCCACGCCGTCTAGTATGTTTTATGTACATATCTCCTAAACCACTAAAGCTACTACAACCAACAACTCGGATATTATAAGAACTTCTACCAACAGTGTGAAACGGATGAAATCGAAGGATAACCCCTCTCACTCTCTATATAACGGTACTGATCAAAACTACTAAAGACGTTATAAATCCATAACTAATTACGCCAGAGAAATTAAATTTTACTTCCGAGATGGTATGAGAAGGCTTTAAGAGAGCCGGTGTGAAAATTGGAGAATGGGCGTCGTAACGGACTACAACTACGCCTACTTGTAACATAATATAATTTACAAATCCATTTGATCCTTTCACTTTCCAGTACACAAATCAATTAAGAGTAGTAATTAACATAACTTCCTAAAACTTGGCATTAGTAGTTTCTTTGAAGTATGACCGAAAATTGTCCAAACTCAAAGAAAAATTTTCAAGACCCAAGGTACCGAATATGTAGACGCCAGTATCTATAGTTGACTTTTGCCCGAAAATATCGGACAATGTATGATACGATTGAAACAAATGCGAGAGAGAAACCTTCCTTTTAACATTACTTCAGTGTATCAAAAATGGATGGAATCGTGACAATACTTCTCTGAGATACCGTATTTATAATATAAAGTTTCAACTTTCTAGGTGCCTAATGCTGGATATATCGAACAATATTTAAGTTCACGCAATGAAAATTACAAAACTTGTTTTACTCACACAGTTCATCTTTGAGCTATAAATAGATACAACTGGGCGAAAACTTGACCTAGCCCCCATAAGCTAAGATTTTCAAACATCCGTCTGACTTTGCTCCATATGATTGGTGATTGTATGTAAGGTACCTTAGTGAAACCCAGGGAACGTTTTTTTAAATAAGTGCCATGATAAAAGTTAAGGCGTTACGTAGGTTTACGGATTTACAACACTAGTATTGTCCTAAATTCTCATGTTGATACGAATAATAATTTGGGAGGTACAGCTATGAGAACTTGTGAGTTCGAGGCTAGTTAGGCTAAGTGCGCCGTTTTTAATTGCGTTTATGTCGGAACTGTCTTTCTTAAGTCGGTTGGAAAGATTTCTCGAGAACACCTCAACCGATCTTCATGAAATCTTACACAGGTCTTTAAGATACATTTCTTAAAGACTTGGACAAAGGATTATTTTTTTGATTATAACTATTTGAAAAAAACATGTCGCGAAATTTTAACTTTTCTAGAAATTTCTCCCGAAAATCCGATTTCCAGTTTTTGTATCTGTTTAAATGAGTTATGCATCCACCCCCTCTACCCGGTAAAACTGGCGCATCCTAATACTACAGTGCAATTCACCACAGCAGATGACACTACAGCACAACTCAACACATCTGTACACCAACCCACTCAACAAAAGGGATGGGCAACGGGAAGGCAGACTCAATTGGTTCTAACCAATTTGTGCGACACATACATACAATTCCATCATCAAGACATTCGCTAATACACTGCGCCGCGTCAACATCTTGCGCCTCTAACGCGATTATACAATGCGGCCTTGACCCGCGGCTTCTCGATCACCAGCATCGGCAAATCTTTCTCGGAAGTGAAGTCTCACCGCCTATTCCGTCGAGATTTATGATAACGAACTTTGTAAAAATTCAAATTTATGCTACAAATAAACGTTAAACGATTGTACATTGTAACCCGTGTGTATTTTTACTAAGGACTTGTTAAAGTGGTTAGATCTTTTCTGTGCACATTTGGGCAGCAAATTTGTCATGGTCCTTCGAGCCTTACCGAAAGGCACCTTCAGATTTTTATAAAAGAAAAACAGAAAACACTACATTAAAATACATAAGATTTAATTACATATATTAAAACCAATTGTGTGGACAAAAATAGTGCAGTAAATTAATAAGAAAACAAGAAAAATGGTGCAGTGACACACAAAAAAACCTATAAACATATACATATTCACGGTGTGTTACAAGAATGGTGGAGTGACAAAAAAACAAAACTAAATTCGGTAACGGGGCATCTCGACAGGATAAAATCTATGTCTTGCGAACTGTCAAATCTATTGCTTTTGCCATTGCCAAATCTGTATGTGGGCATTTGTTATCATAAGATAATCATTTGCGCAAAGGCGTAGGGTAGGTAGGTTCGAGCTGATGTAGCGCATGCTTTGAGCTCTTGAAAAATTTATTTTATCATTTGCGAAGGTAGCATTTGGGTAGGTAGCTGATGTAGCCCATGTTTTGAGCCCTTGAACTGTTTAAATCTTTTATGTGGAAAATAAAAAAAGGATAAAGATCCTTTTGTTTACAAATGTATTTCTGGGAAAAATAAGATAATAAGAAAAAGATCCTTTTTTACAAACGTATTTCTGGGAAAAATAAGAATTCATATTTTTGGACTACTATGTCATAATTGTGGCATACATTTTATATACCAATTAAAACAATAAATTTAAAATGAGCAATGATATTTTGATTTTCGCTAGTATAAGTTTATTAAATTTAAGATTTCGCTTATTCCCAAACCAATTTGCATAATTTTTCTGTAAATTAACAATATTAAACTAAATAATATTTTTTGAAAAAATATTATTTTAAAATGTACTTTATTTTATAATATAACACAACCGTCTCAATACTCGCTCTTCTAATTTTCATATTACCGAAATGAAAATGCCGTCGGCATATGTGCAAGTGGGATATGTTGCATCTTCGAAATTTTCATAGAAATGAAAACTGCGCTGTCAAACTGCTGAAGTGACAGCTTATAGCTTACGATATATGGCATACGAATTAGTTTGCGATATATTGTAAGATATAAGCAATGTGGAGTCTCCACAGGCAATAGGCACGGCAATACAGTTCGCAAGACATAGATTTTATCCTGTCGAGATGCCCCGTAACAAAGTGCAGTGACATAAAGTGCAAAAACGAACAAAAACAAAAAATAAAACTAAAAACCTAAAAAATACAAACATATTTACAAAAAAATAAATGGAAGTGCAAGAAAACAAAAACATAAAAACACTGTGCGCGAATTCCTGCTGTAAAACAAATATATATAAATATATACCAACAAATTAAACGGGCGCGAGTTTTAAACAAAATAGAACAAATAATATCAACAAACAAAAAAAAAAATAACACAGACAGCCGGGCGCGAAAACCCAAACTGAAAGCATATAAATACAACAAACACTATTCGGGCGCGAACAAAACAAAACAAAATACAAACAACAAACACAACAGGTCCAACCAACTGAGAGAAGCGGAGGAGCAAAATTGGCGGGAAAAACATACATACATACGTATACCAAAGGCGCACTTTACATATAAAAGGAATACCAAGTGAGCGTATCAAGTCCTTTAATACATATCTACACATATGCATATATACAAGTACCAAATTTCGATGCCTAGGTACTAGCTTACCTTAGTGTATTCAAATACACATATTAACAAAAAAAAATTCAAATACTTCCCATATTTTCCGGCATACCTCTTAAATGTTTAATAAAACAAAAAGCAGGATTCTATAAACTAAATAAGCAAAAGCACATATGTACAATAATCAAAATTGTAACATTTTAAATAAAACAAAAAAAGAAAAAATACAAAAGCAAACATACATATATTCAAACATATTTCTCCATACCTCTTTTAATTTTATATATTTGTACATATAAAAATATACATAAGTGCATAATCTATATGGACATTTATACATACATAAGTACAAAACAAATCGCAGTAAAACCAAAATTGTGCACGCACGATATACAATATATTCACATATTCTAAGCCCACATTGGCAATTATCCGTCAATACCTCTTGTTCTTTGGCAAACAAAAACAAGCAGGATTGTATACAAAAAGCGAGTTGATCTCTCTAACGAGCTCTCAATTGCTTAAGAATATAACAAAAGGCATAATCATAAGCACACAAACAATTCGTGCATACTTATATAAATAGCGCATTGATCTCTTCAGCGAGCTCTCAATTGCATAAAACATACATATAAAGCACACATACATACAAACAAGTCCAAGTATTAGGGTGTGCCTAAATACTAACACAAGGACGGAAAAAGTTTTAATAAATTAAAAGTTCTGATTTGATAAAAATAAATCGTCTAAATAATAAATAAATGAAATCAAAGACATTTTCAAACTTAAAACTAAAATATAAAATATGTAAATATACATATATTATTATTTGCAAATAAATAGAAACAGTAATAATAACACGATATAACATACTCGTTTTTACCAACCTAAATCAAAATTCAAAACTCTACTTACCTCAAAGAGTATTCAGTTTTAAGTAATATTGTTTATTCAAATCAGTCGCACTAAGAGGAAAAATTTTTTTAATAATTTATATAGATATTAAAAAAAACCAAAATGGCTAATAACGAAAAAAATCAAAATACACCTGTAGGAGCTAAACGCTCAAAACAGACTTTTAAGTTTATTTCAGAAAGTGACAGTTTCACAAGATACTGCACTAGATTTGCCTCTTCACCGATTCACGAAAACTCTGAATCGTTATTAGAAGTAAAAGGCCAAAATCTTACAAATTTTTGGACTCGCCTCCAAACGGCTCATGACGCCATTGTAGATTCTGACGATTCAGATCTACCACAAAATTTTAAATTATCTGCTACCGCAATATACGAAAACTGCTTGGACCAGTACGAAGAAACAAAAGCTATGATCTCCGATCAACTAAAGCTCATTAAAACAATTTCACCTACTCCCCACAGTAGAGTAGAGCATACACAAATAGACAGTCAAAAGGCAAGTTCAGGCATCCACCTCGAGTTGCCCGCATGTGACACAGAAACATTCTATGGAGGTTATGAAGAATGACCGTCCTTCCGGGACATGTTCACAGCCGTTTACATCAACCATCCAGAACTATCAAAAGCACAAAAACTGTATCATCTCCGATACAAGACAAAAGGTCAAGCAGGCGTCATTGTAAAACAGTTCGCTCTTAATGACGATAATTTCAATTTGGCTTGGGAAGCTCTAAAAGCTAGATATGAAAACGAAAGAATACTGGTCGATAAGCAAGTAACGACACTATTAAACTTGCCTAAAATCAAGAAAGAAACAAGTGAAGAATTTGTAGGACTACAATCCACTGTTTCTAATTGTTTGTCGATTCTGTCGACACAAAATATTCCCACAGACAGCTGGGACCCAATTCTGGTAAACATTTGCACCGCCGCAATACCAGAAAAGTCGTTACTTCTATGGGAGCAATCGCTCTCATCACGGAAAAAGTGCCCAACGTGGCAACAAATGAAAGATTTTCTCACCACCCAATATGAAATTGCGGAAAGGTTAGAAGAAAAAATAATCAAAACTAAGAACAAACACGACCAAAATGGAAGCTTTAGTAGACCCCAAGTTAGTAACAAAAACAATTTAAACAAAAACTTTCACAAAACGCAATCGTTCACATCTGAACAACTAAAACATACGTCATGAGAACTATGTACATAAAAGAGGGCATAAAATTATATCTTGCGAGAAGTTTAAAAACTTAAAAGTTAACGAACGAAATAGTTTTGTCAGGTCAAGAAGACTTTGCACAAATTCCCTGTCACATGCGCACTCATATAAAAATTGCAAAAGCATATTCAATTGTATCTATTGTCACAAAAGACATCATTCAATGCTTCATTACAGCATGCATCCCATCTCACCCCAAAGAAGCGCTTATACAAAAAGAATCACGGGTTCAACTTCAAAAGCAAATACAGAAAACCAAAATACTAAAAATTGCCAAGAAACGCAATGCTGCTCAAAGGCACAAAAATTTCGATTGCTACACAGCGAAACTCAAAGTAGACCAATTTCAGAACGAATTACCACCATTACAACTCAAGT
This sequence comes from Bactrocera tryoni, assembly GCF_016617805.1. Lineage (NCBI taxonomy): Eukaryota > Metazoa > Arthropoda > Insecta > Diptera > Tephritidae > Bactrocera > Bactrocera tryoni. Next base: position 10,240,515 of record NW_024396366.1, on the reverse strand, counting down.
TGAGGAAACCTCGAACGAATGCTTCAATTCACAATTGAAGAAATTTCGAGAGATAAGAAAACCCCCTCTCCTATCAAATAAAATTATAAAAGATCGGTATTGTGAGCACTTCTCTAAAGCCACAACTACTCGATTAAATAATGGCCGGTACGTCGAGCGACCACCACTAGAGCCACAATTTTTCAATACCCCACGTAAAGGTAGAAGAAACAAGGTCAGATTCCCTCTGACAACCTCTTATAAAAATACAAATATATGTATGTTCGTAACTTTTCGACCCCGCAGGATGGCTTTCGCCAATAATGATGCAAAAATCCTGCTTAAAAAATCTCAAGCTATGTAGCGCGGTACTAAACTTCAAATTAGTGCATACGCACTTTAACATAAAATATAATAAAAATGTCTCAAAAAGTCAAAAAAAAGAAATCGACACTTTTCATACAATATTGCCCCACAGAGGCTTAAATTTTCAAATATGTAAATAAAATTTCAAAAGCAAGTTAAGGGATCACCATACTCCCAATGCGATACAGTGACGCACCTCCCCTTACAAAAAGGCAATGGTCGCTCTTATCGCATCTATCCAAGCGCTCCTCGTATGGGTGGATTATGGGAATCAGCTATACAAAGCATAATTATAAAAAGCATAATATTAAAAAATTACTCCACGAATCGAAGCCGTTCTCTATTCACGGCACATCCCTCGCAAGATCCCTCTAATTTCATAGTCCTAATCGAGGGCTAAGGAGTACCCATTCTGGTCCTATTGGAGCCAGACGTGGAGATGCTATCCTTTATAAGCCGATTTATTTGGCGATAATCCAGAAAAAGCAAGTAATAAATGATCAGCATAATAACTATCAAAGAAAAACCCGTTTTATATAATAACTACGAAAAGCACTCGTAAATGCGCAATATATACATAGTTTCATATCATATGAACGTCAAAGCAAATACATACTAAAATATGTTTAAAACCAAAGGCATTTTCAGCATTTATTCTGAGCCCTCGGGTACTCTACTAGCAGTACGCCGATATACATTCCATCGCATATACATACACAATACTAGGCAAAATATTCGCCTAGGGGGCCCAGGATATTTAAATGAGTTAAGCATCCACCCCCTCTACCCGGTAAAACTGGCGCATCCTAATACTACAGTACAATTCACCACAGCAGATGACACTACAGCACAACTCAACACATCTGTACACCAACCCACTCAACAAAAGGGATGGGCAACGGGAAGGCAGGCTCAATTGGTTCTAACCAATTTGTGCGACACATACATACAATTCCATCATCAAGACATTCGCTAATACACTGCGCCGCGTCAACATCTTGCGCCTCTAACGCGATTATCCAATGTGACCTTGACCCGCGGCTTCTCGATCACCAGCATCGGCAAATCTTTCTCGGAAGTGAAGTCTCACCGCCTATTTCGTCGAGATTTATGATAACGAACTTTGTAAAAATACAAATTTATGCTACAAATAAACGTTAAACGATTGTACATTGTAACCCGTGTGTATTTTTACTAAGGAATTGTTAAAGTGGTTAGAGCTTCTCTGTGCACATTTGGGCAGCAAATTATTCAGTATCCGAGTTCTAAGTTAAGGTTTTAACTGAAACACGTACAGTTTTCACTTTAGATGACCTTGTAAGAAGTTATCCTGGAATGTCCGAATTTGAAATATTGTTTTCCAAGAATTTCAGAATTTCTTTGCTACCAGTGTATGTTTGTAACGATAAAATTTTTAATGCAATATTTAATTTTTTGTATGAGAAAAAATTTGTTGAAAAAAGGTGTTTTTACCCGAGGAAACCCATGTAACCTCTTAATTTTCTCTTGCAAGGAGAAGTCCCTACATAATTAACTATAATAACAGGACCGGCCCTATACAATTTGACGTCCTACGCAAATGCCAAATTCTGTGCCCTTTCTAAATCTATTTGCTCTAACAACAAAATGTAAAACTTTTTAAAATTATTAACGTAATTTTATTAAAAACAAATACACTTATAAATCAAAACCCTAACATATGACCTTTTCAACTCCACTCAGTTGAATTAAGTACTTCAACTTTTTTCAGTACAAGTATCGTTGGTGATTTGACAGATAACACTGTGGAACATTTTTGGGATTATTGTCTGGGGGGTGAGAAATTCCAAGTCAGGGTGATGGTACTAGATCAGTATAGTAAAAACATTAAAGGGTTTGGCGTTCGTATGAGTCAGTTTTTTTTTATGACCTTTTAAATTTTTTCCTTATCTTGATGTTTTTTCGCTTAGTTGTAACATTTTGGCAAACACGTAGTTTTTATACTCTCGCAACAAAGTTGCTAAGGAGAGTATTACAGTTTTGTTCACTTAACGGTTGTTTGTAAGTCCTAAAACTAAAAGAGTCAGATATAGAGTTAAATATACCAAAGTGATCAGGGTGACGAGTAGAGTTGAAATCCGGATGTCTGTCTGTCCGTTAGTCCGTGCAAGCTGTAACTTGAGTAAAAATTGAGATATCATGATGAAACTTGGTACACGTGTTTCTTGGCTCCATAAGAAGGTTAAGTTCGAAGATGGGCAAAATCGGCTGACTGCCACTCCCACAAAATGGCGAAAACCGAAAACCTATAAAGTGTCATAACTACGCCATAAATAAAGATATTAAAGTGAAATTTGGCACAAAGGGAGGGGCATATTTGGACGTAATTTTTTTGGAAAAGTGGGTGTGGCCCCGCTACCTACTAAGTTTTTTGTACATATCTCGGAAACTACTATAGCTATGTCAACCAAACTCTATAGAGTCGTTTTCTTCAGGCATTTCCATATACAGTTCAAAAATGGAAGAAATCGGATAATAACCACGCCCACCTCCCATACAAAGGTTATGTCGAAAATCACTAAAAGTGCATTAACCGACCAACAAAAAACGTCAGAAACACTAAATTTTACGGAAGAAATGGCAGAAGGAAGCTGCACTCAGGCTTTTTGAAAAAATTGAAAATGGGCCTGGCGTCGCCCACTTATGGACCAAAAACCATATCTCAAAAACTACTAGACTGATTTCAATGAAATTCGGTATATAATATTTTCTTAAACCCTGATGACATGTACGAAATATGGGTGAAATGTGTTCACAACCACGCCTTCTTCCAAAATAACGCTATTTTGAATTCCATCTGATGCCTTCTCTGTATAATATATACATTAGGAACCAATGATGATAGCGGAATAAAACTTTACACAAATACACACACCCGATCTTAGCCCTTCCCTACTTGTTTTTTTTTTTTTTTTTTTTGATGTTAAACTACGTTTTTGCCAAAATGTTACAACTAAGCGAAAAAACATCAAGATAAGGAAAAATTTAAAAGGTCTTAAAAAAAAACTGACACATACGAACGCCAAACCCTGTGAGGGTTTTACTATACTGACCTAGTACCATCACCCTGACTTGGAATTTCTCACCCCCCAGACAAGAAGAAGATTTTGCGACGATAATAAAGACTTCGCAATCACTCAAATCCATTGAAACTACCTAACACCAATTAAGCCAAAGTTTTACTGACAACTTCTGATATTATGTTTGTCGCAGATTAATAAATTATTTTCTAAGTAAGTAATAAATTTGTTTGTATTTATGAGATGAAAGAACATTGTCATAAACTTTGCATTTTCTTACATTTGTTAGTCATCTGGAATGTACTTTAAAAAATTTTAACTTTGGGCTGGCGTATATGCTTGTTAAATGACGGATGATTAGCAAAATACTTCAAAGCATTTAATTTAAGAAACACTTTCAACGGTCCAATAATATTGTTTTCACTGTTTCTAAATTATAGCTTGCCTCGTCCAGTTTCGAGGTTTTATTCCAGACGCTTAACAATTTTTTTACTTTACCTATACATACTATATATGTCGAAAATAACTAATTAAAATAGTTTGAAGTTAAATATAAAAATATTTTGTTTACACGTTTTCCTTTTACTATTATTCGTTTCGTGGAGTAGAGAATTCTTCATAATTAATTTGATGCTTTTTAAAGCTGATTCCTATAACCCACTCATATGAGGAGCGCTTGGGTAGATGCGATAAGAGCGACCTTTGCCGTTTGTAAGTGTAGGTGCGTCACTGTATTGTATTGCGAGTATGGTGATCCCTTCCTTTTGAGATTTTATTTATTTTTGCAAATTAATGAAGTGTCGATTTTTCGACTTTTTGATTCAACTGTGTTATATTTTATGTTTTAGTGCGTATTCACTAATTTGGCGTTTAGTAGCCCGTCACCGCTCAAGGATTTTTTCAGAATCGTTTTTTTTTCATCACTGGCGAAAGCCATCCTGCGGGGCCGAAAAGTTGTATGTGCTTTTAATATAGAGACCGTCAGAGGTAGCTCTGTCTTTGTTTTTTATACCAATTTGTGGAGTATTGGAAAATTGTGGCTCTAGTGGTAGTCGTTAGACGTATCGGCCATTATTTTATCGAGTAGTTGTGGCTTTAGAGAAATCTTCACAATACTGATCTTCTAGAGTTTTATTAGTTATAGGGCGAAGTTTTCTTACTCAACTTGAGTTGGTATGGTGGTAACTACATAGTTCTGTAGTTAGTCCACTGCGCCTAGAGCAACATGGTGTCTCTTGGCAATTTTTCGAGTTTTGGGTTTCGGGATTTGCTTTTGCAATTAAGCCCGTGATTTTTTTTGTATAGGCGCTTCTTTGGGGGGAGATGGGATATGTGCTGTAATGAAGCATTGAATGGTGTCTTTTTTGACAATAATAATAAATTTGCTTTTGCAATTGCTAGATGTATGCGCATGTGATAGGCCATTTGTGCAAAAACTTTTTTTCATGACAAAATTATTTCGTTCGTTTATATTTAAGTTTTAAAACTTCTCGCAAGATATATGTTTATGCCCTTTGACGTTTGTTTTTTCTGTTCGGATATGAACGAGTGCGTTTTGTGAAAGCTTTTGTTTAAATTTTTGTTGCTTCTGGTTTCGGGTCTATTGAAGCTTCTATTTTGGTCGTGTTTAATGTTCTTAGTTTTGATTATTTTTTCTTTTACCCTTTCCGCAATTTCATATTGAGTAGTCAGAAAATCTTTCCTTTGTCACCACGATTACTCCCATAGAAGTAACGATTTTTCTTCTAATGCTGCGGTGATTGGTAAACATAGGGTCCCAATTGTCTATGGGAATATTTTGTGTCGATAGAACCGACAACCAATTTGAAATAGTAGATTCTAGTTTGATGAATTCTACACTTGTTTCTTTCTTAATTTTTGGCATGTTCATTAGTGTCGTTACTTTTTTATCGACTAGTATTCTTTCGTTGTCATATCTTGCATTTAGAGCTTCCCAAGCCAAATTGAAATTATCGTCATTAAGAGCGAACTGTTTTACTATTATGGCTGCTTGACCTTTGGTTTTGTATCTGAGGTGATACAATTTTTGCGCTTGTGATAACTGAGGATGGTTTATATACACGGCCGGGAAAATGTCCCGGAAGAACGGCCATTTTTCATAACCTCCATAAAATGTTTCTGTGTCACATGCGGGCACCTCGAGGTGGATGCCTGAACTTGCCTTTTGACTATCTATTTCTGGCAGCTCTACTCTCGGATGTGGAGTACATAGGTGCAGTTGATTTTATTAGCTTTAATTGATCGGAGATCATAGCTTTTGTTTCTTGTTTTTGGTCTAAGCAGTTTTCGTAAATATCTTAAGCCGATGAATTAAAATTTTATGGAAGATCTGAATCGCCAGAATCTACTACGGCGTCATGAGTCGCTTGGAGACAAGTCCGAAAATTGTCGAGATTTTCCTTTTTGATTTCTATAGTGGTTAGTACCACTTTTACGATTATTAAAAGAAAATGCTCACTTAATTAAAATGTACAATCATTTTACGTTTATTTATTACTTGTAAAAAATATGAAGTTAGGTTTGAAATACGAATGTAGAGAGCGGGGTGGATGTAATTCCCAACAGGATCACCGGGAGATCGAAGGAGGAGTCGTGACTCAGTAAGATCGAATGTATAAAAAGAATGGTCATGTGCACAGTGTATAATCGAGTGTTGACGTGGGAATTGTGTAGGACGAAGTGATTCCTGCTCAAGGGACCATCCTTTATGTTGAGTGGGTCGATGTAAAAGTGTGTTGGAGTTGTGTGGTAATATAAGAGTATGGTGTCATCGAATGTGGTGTACTCCTGTATTTTATTAGTGTGTGCCACTTTTTCCGGGTAAAGTGGATGGATGCTTAACTCATTTAAACAATAACAACTAACTAGTTTAGGACGATGGAGTCATGTGTGTAGAAGTTCACGCAAGTGAAGAAAGTTCTCTGATCGCCATTCACTTGGGAGTGGCCAGAAACGATTCTTCTACATATGGCTCAAGCAGCTCACCACTTCCGGTCTTTGACCAAGTAAGCTCTGGGCAGCCTAAGAACATCCGTTTGAATGGGAGCTAAAGTGAGAAGGCAAAACATCCCCTACATAGGGTTGTGTGCTGGGACCCCCTTTTTGATGACGGCAATGGGAAACGAAATAAGGACTACAAATTGAGGGCATGCACCCGGAATGTCCGGTCCCTTAATTGGGAAGGTGCCGCTGCCCAGCTGGTTGATGTCCTCGTTAGAGTGAAGGCTGACATCACCGCCGTCCAAGAAATGCGATGGAAGGGACAAGGACGGAGGCCAGTAGGTCCTTGTGGCATTTACACCAGTGGCCATAGGTGGGAGAGAGACTCCGTCGCCGAGTACTATCATTCACTCCGATGAATGAACGTCTAGCCACAATCCGCAACAAAGCGGTGTTCTTCAACATATTGCTGATTTGCGCCCACGCTCCGACACAAGAGAAGGACGATGTGACCAAAGATGCCTTTTACGAGTGCTTGGAACGCACTTATGAGAGATGCCCCCGCCACGATGTCAAAATCGTGCTTGGCGACTTTAACGCCAGGGTGGGCAAAGAAGGTATCTTTGGCACTACGGTCGGTAAATTCAGCCTCCACGAGGCAACATCCCCAAATGGGTTGAGGCTGGTTGACTTCGCCGGGGCCCGAAATATGGTTATCTGTAGTACTAGATTCCAGCACAAAAAAATTCATCAAGCTACCTGGCTGTCTCCGGATCAGATCGTTTCATTGCCCGACCATGAGAAAGTTTGAATAGCAATTACCCGCCTAAAGAACAACAAAGCAACGGGGGCCGATGGATTGCCGGCCGAGCTATTCAAACACGGCGAAGAACTGATGAGGAGTATGCATAGTCCACAAAAAAGAGACACGCCACAATCTGCGCCAATTACCGTGGGATAAGCCCCTCAACATCGCGTATAAGGTTTTATCGAGCGTATTGTGTGTAAGATTAAAGCCCACCGTCAACACACTGATTGGACCTTATGAGTGTGGCTTTAGACCTGGAAAATCAACAACCGACCAGATATTCACCATGCGCCAAATCTTGGAAAAGACCCGTGAAAGAAGAATCGAAACACATCACCTTTTCGTCGATTTCAAAGCTGCTTTCGACAGCACGAAAAGGAGCTGCCTTTATGCCGCGATGTCTGAATTGGGTATCCCCGCAAAACTAATACGACTGTGTGAACTGACGTTGAGCATCACCAAAAGCTCCGTCAGGATCGGGATGGACCTCTCCGAGCCGATCGATATCAAAAGAAAGTTTCAGACAAGGCGACTCCCTATCGTGCGACTTCTTCAATCTGCTGCTGGAGAAAATTATTCGAGCTGCATAAATTAATCGGGCAGGTACTCTCTTTTACAAGAGAGTACAGCTGCTGGCGTATGCCAATGATATCGATATCATCGGCCTTAACACCCGCGCCGTTAGTTCGGCTTTATCCAGACTGGACAAGGAAGCAAAGCAAATGGGTCTAACAGTCACAACTTTGAAATTGTAGATAATTTCGTTTATTAAGGAATCAGCATAAACTCCACCAACAATGCCAGCCTGGAAATCTAACACAGGATAACTCTAGCCGACAGGTGCTACTTCGGACTAAGTAGGAAATTGAGAAGCAAAGTCCTCTCTCGACGAACAAAAGCCAAACTCTATAAGTCACTCATAATTCCCGTCCTGCTATATGGTGCATAGGCTTGGACGATGACAACAACTGATGAGTTGACGTTGAGAGTTTTCGAGAGAAAGGTTCTGCGAAAGATTTATGGCCCTTTGGGCATTGGCCACAGCGAATATCGCATTCGATGGAACGATGAGCTGTACGAGATATACGACGACATTGACATAGTTCAGCGAATTAAAAGACAGCGGCTACTCTGGCTAGGTCATGTTGTCCGATTGGACGAAAACACTACAGTTCTGAAAGTATTAGACGAAGTACACGCCGGGGGAACAAGAGGAAGAGGCAGACCTCCACTCCGTTAGAAGGACCAAGTGGAGAAGGACCTGTCTTCGCTTGGAATATCCAATTGGTGTCATGAAGCGAGAAGAAGAAACGACTGGGGCGCTGTTGTTAACTCGGCTATAAACGCGTAAGCGGTGTCTACGCCAATAAAGAAGAAGAAGAAGTTTAGGTTATATTATGTCATACGTATATTCAAATATTAATTATAACAAAGTTAACGCATTGTGAAACAATTACTAGGTAAATATAAGATTAAAGATAGACTAAATCTTAATTTGCGGCCAAAGTAAATACAAAAAAATTTAATTTACGCTTTCTTATTCTATTTTTTCTTATTCTTGTAAAATGTGATAAGGCAATAAAGAACGCAATAAAGGGATAAAAAATTGTCCGGTGTAAATTTAAGTGATATAGCTTTACTTTTATATAGCTAATTTTAAACCAAAAGTACCCCTTTGTTTGGTTTTCGCATCACGGCAATGCACCGTCGCTTACTGCGTTGATTCTAAGTGAGGTTTTCCCCAAAATTTTGGCAAATATCGTGGTGCAACTACCATATTCGCTTGATTCAGCTCCATGTGCTTACTGGCTATTCAGCAAACTCAAACGACCACCTCGGGTAAATCGTTTTGAGTCAATTGAAGACATTAAGCGTCAATAGCTACGCGCATTGAAGACTATTCTGTAAACTGATTTTAATAACTGTTTTGAGGATTGGAAAAAACGTTGGCACATGTGCATTGTGGCAAAAGGAATTCCTTTCATAGGGACGACGTAGATTTTGAAGAATAAATCGATAATTTTAAATTATGAACATAGTCTTACTATTTTTTTCTCCTAGTAGTGAACGCTACAAAATCAGTCGTTGGTATGAAAATTTTTATGTTTAAAATAGCCATATGACACCTAGAGGAAATAAAGGCCTGTTTTTAACCATTTTTTGCACTAAAGCACATTGTTTTTAGGAATAGATTGTCTATAATAAGTATCAATAATACTTTAAAAATATATGCGTATACATATCAGTTCAATTAACGTTGTTCTGAGTCAACAACTACAATAGTAATAATGGACTATTGGCTAAATGAGCCTCTGATCCCTCTTTCACAGTATAACACTGCTACACCCCATACATCATACACACCACATCTTCATCACACACCACTTCTTACATTCCACAACACATGAAGACACCATACCAAGCTAATAAAAGGGACCGATTGACAGAGCACAAGTCCCTTTTAAATTTCGATACGACAATTTTTTTCATAAGATCGCTTCCGCAACTTCATTTTCTCCGCTTATAATTACTCACGGGTGAAAAGGTGCTCAAATTATATATGGTCCTTCCAGCCGTACCGAACGGCACCATTGTCTTTGACCAAAAATAAATAGATACTGTAAAAAAGGTATTAAAATTGTGGTGACAATAAAAAAAAAATGAAATAAAATAGAAACGCGGTGAAGTATAGTGAGAAAAACGAAAAACCAAAAAGAAATAAAATAAAATTATACACATACGTGGGCACACTAACAAGATGCATCACATCTGGCAGCACTGTTTGTCAGTTATTCTGGCAGCACTGTTTATCAGTTATTCTATTATTTTTCTATTCATTCTCTGTATATTCTTGGAAATTTACAGTTTCCAAATGAATTCCTAATTCTTAGTTTACAGTTTTAAGAAGCGTCACTTTTTGTACAGACGCCGTCAAGAGTACAAGTGTTTAAGATCTCTTTAATAAATAATCGTTTTAATATTAAATGTGGTGTTGTAATATTTCCACACATATATACTTTTTTTTTTTTGCGTTTGAGGGGGTGGAAAATGCCTTCCGCATCATCGGTGCCTTCGTCACAGCAGCGGTATGTGCCACTTGCAGGTCACTAAAAACCTCCCCTCTAAAGAACCGTCGCCCACCCTGTGACCGCGTTTGCATTACTTCAGGGTGGCGTTCCATTTTTCTCATTGAGAGATTTACATCTGCGCACCTGCGTCCAGGTCCCGCTTTCTGATGCGTAGCACTATTGCTGCGTATTTCTGGATACTCCCCCCGTTTGTTTCGCTCTCCAACATGACGCTGATTACATTGTCAGCGTTTATTGGCCCGACCAGGTCTTCTACGACGGTGCGTTCTCCTTGCCAGCGCTCACATTCAAAGAATGTCGCGTCGTTGTATAGGCGTGACGGCTCTTCGACTTTTCCCATTCTGTAGAGGTACTTTTTGAAGTATCCGTGGCCGGATAACAGCTGGGTTGTGTAAAAGTCTACTTCTCCGAATTTACGACTTGTCCATAAATGTAGGTCTTTTATCAGCCTGGCCGTCCACCTGCCGCGACTTTCATTCTCCCATCTTTGTTGCCATGATGTTATCGTATCTTTCCTTATTTGTTGTATTGCGCCTATGTTATTGCCGTGTGATTTCTTGAGCTCACACAGCTTTTTCCTTTCATATGCCAGTAGGTCGATTGGAGCACTGCCGCTTATAACTAATATTGCGTCGCCTGATACTGTTCTGTAGGCTGATGCAACTCTGAGCGCTGCGGTGTGGTACACTCTGGTCACTGCCTTACGCCGGTTTTCCTTTTTAAGCGCGTCTGCCCAGATATCGGCTCCGTATAATAGGACGCTGATTGTCGTTGACATTAGGAGCTTTCTCTTTTCTTGGCTGGGGCCTCCTATGTTAGCTATTAATCGGCTCAGTTGAGACGTGATCTTCGCTGCCTTACCTGCGGCGTGCTGGATTTCAGTAGCTCCGCACCAAACCCCTGAGGTAGTCAGGCATCTTGAAGCTATTTTCGAGGGCGTCGATCATATCTACCCATCGAGCCCTGTTGAAGGCGTTTCGGACATCTAGAGTCGCCAGCAACACTATTCTTTTGTATTTATGCCATCTGCGCTGTGCTGCTTCTACGCTTTCTATGACGCATTTTATGGCTCCTCTGGTTGATCTGCCGGGTCTAAAGCCGTGTTGTCTAGGGGACAGTCCTCCAGCTTCGTTGATAGCCGCTTCGAGTCTGGGTTTAAGTAGGCTTTCGTACAGCTTTCCCGCTGTGTCAAGCATGCATAATGGACGGTATGCTGATGGCGAATTGGGGTCTCCTTTTCCCTTACTGATTAGCACCAGCCGTTGCTTTTTCCAGGGTTCAGGGAATATTACGGCTTCAAGGCAGGCGTTGTACATATTCAGTAGTACTCCTGGGCGTTCTGCAGCGATTATTTTGAGGACTTCTGCTGGGATCCCGTCCGGGCCGGGTGATTTGTTGGGCTTGAACTTGCTAGTTGCTACTTGCAGCTCTTCAAGGATGAACTGGGGTATTTCCGCAGTGCTTAGAGTTTTTTCTGGATCGCTGGCCCTTGTTTCGTGTGTGGGGAATAATGCGTTCACGATGTGATCCATTTTGTCAGCGGTTACGTCAGGTGGCTTTGCTCTAGCGCCGAGTTTTTTCATCACTATTTTATACCCTAACCCCCAAGGAGTGTATGTTTATATCCTCTCGTAGTTCCTCCCATTTTCTCTTTTTCAGCTCTTTTTTTGCTGTTTTGTATTGCTCGGCTTCTTGGGGTGCGGCTCCTCTGCGCCTGGCTCTCGTGTAAGATCTGCGAAGGCGGAGGCATGTGCGTCTGAGTTCGGCGATGTTTTCAGTCCACCAGTAAACTGCTGCTTTACGTTTGCTGTGGGTAGCCTTGGGCAGGCTTTGGTTATATTACGCATTGTGTGCTCGACTGTTTTTCTTGCTATAAGTGAGGGGGCGCTAGATTGGTTCTGCTCGTCTATTGCGGCGATTAATTTCGATGTGTCTAGTTTCGAAATATTCCACTTTCGTCTTCCACTATTTTTGCTGAGCTGGTGAGCGTTTCTTCCAGTTTCGATCATGAAAGAGATGTAGTGATGGTCGCTGCCAGTGTAATCCTTCAAGACTTTCCAATTATTTATTGAGCCTGCAATGCATTCTGTTGATAGGGTGATGTCTGGTGTGGTTTCCTCGCATCCCGGTCTTCTGAACGTCGTTGCATTTCCCGTATTGAGCACTATTAGACCTAGCCGCGTAGCCATTTCTAGAATCCGCTTTCCTCTGGAGTCAGAGTTTGGCATACCCCACTCTACGTCTCTGTAGTTTAGGTCTCCGGTGATAATCAATTGGCCTTCTATAGCCCTGGCTGTGTCCTCTATATTGTTGAGCTTTTCTTGGAATTCCTGTGTACTATCGCCTGACGTCAAGTAGCAGCTAATTACTGTAAAAATTTCGCACTTGGCCCACACGAAACCGTTGCCGTTCCCATTGCTTACAGTGGTGGCGTTACTCCCTGGTGGTAGCCATATAGCGGCGGTTGAACTGCTATCTTCTAGCCATGTGCCTCTCTCTTTCTTTCTGTATTGCTCGCTTATGATGATTATCTCGTAGTCATTCTCCATCACCATTTGCGAGAGTAGTGCATCAGCGGCCTTGCATCTATGCATGTTGGCTTGTAGGATCTTCATCTGTTTCGGTAATTCCTATATAACGAGCATTTTGCGGAGCCCGGAATGTGATCGGCTTTTTCGTGTTTTGCCTCTTCGCAAAGGCAGCAAGAAGGAGGCTTTGTGCGCTCTTTTAATTTGTGCCCTGGTTGGCCGCATTTAATGCAGACACCTTGTCCTCTTCTATCGGGCCCTTTGCAGTCCCAGGTTAAGTTCCCTGGTCCAAAGCACCGGAAGCACCTGTTGGGGGTTTCTTTTAGCCGCAGTTTGCAATATACCCATCCAATTTTGATGCGTGCCTGTCGCATCAGTGTGTCTGCCCTATCTTGGTCCAGCGTTATGTATACCCTTACCTGCTCTCTTGTGTTAGGAGATGTTATATTGATTAATAAGTCTTCGGTGGGGTCCCTTAGCGCTTCTTTGACAGCCACTGCAACTTCCTCTTTTGCTGTGAGCGAGTCGAGGTCTCTGATTTCTATGGTAGCCTTACTTTTAAGGTCGGCGACAGTTGCAGTCTCTTTAAGTGTGGACTTAAGTGCCTCACAGAAGCTGGCCTTTTATTCCCTTCTGCTGGTTTTATTATAACGGCCTCTGTTTGTCGTTTAGGCCTATTATTCCCTTTTTGGCTTGCAGCCATGTTGTTGATTTGTTGCCTCTTGTCTGCGTTTTTGGGCGCTTATTCTCTCGTTCCTTCGTTTGCGTGGGTCTTTCTGGGTTTTTTAGGCAAAACTTTTTCCCACTGGCGTCGTTTTCATGTCGTGGTCGCACTGTTTCTCGCGGCTCCACAGCTCTTGTTGCACAGCGCTTCGAGGTTGCTGATTCGGGGGTCGTGATGCGTCTGCTTATATGTGCTCGCCTTTTTTCGTTTTCTGCGGTGAGCCAGTTTCTGCGGTAGATCTTTATGAAGTCGAAGAGTTCGTCTGGCTGTGCCGTTCCATTCTTGACGTTCTTGCTGACGTGCTTTTATTTTGCCATCGCCAATTTCATTTTTTGCACTATACCCTTGCACTTTTCTAGGGATTCCTCTTCTGCCCGTCTCATTTGGGTGATGTACTCTTGTTACAGCGAGTTTTGAGTTCCTTCTTTAGCGACAGCTGGGGTGCTCTTCCCTTCTCCTTGTTTTGCGGGTGCTGCTTGTGTGACCGGAGTCTCCCTTGAGACTGTCTTTTCTACATTTTTGTATGTCTGTTGTGGAGTGGCGATGAGTACGGGGGACCTAAGTACCCCTTTGCTTCTACGGAAGACTGTCCCGTATTCATCTTTTTGGCCATCTTTGTTCTGTTGGTCTTTTTGTTGTGGTTTTTGTTGTTGTTGCGGTGTGTTCATTTTTTTCTATTGGGTCTCCGCTTCAAGCCGCTATCTCCGCACGTTGTAACAGTCGCCCTTAATGAACCCCGTGGTTATCTATGCAAGCAGGAAGGCCACGCGAGGGTTGACACAAGTCCTTATGGGAGCTTGTGTTCAGAGCCAGATACGGGCACGAATCATGAGCTCGTCTCAACTGAACCTGTACGGACAAGAAAATTTGGCGACGTGCATTGAACGTACTTGAAGACCTGCCATGGTTTTAACGAGACGGAGGTGAGAGCAGTATTAGCCTGCCAGCCATTTCGATAAGATGTCACTCCTATCTACTGAGGTGGCAGAATACTGCCCTCCCCAGCCCTTTGTCAATCTGATCCATATCGGTTTTCCAGTGCACCATAATCAGAATTTTACTGGTCTCAATTCTGCTGGGCTTTTGCCCAGGGTTTTTTCGTCGTCTTCTGTTCCCTCGTCGCTTTGTTGCCTCCCTCTCTTGGGTAGGTTCTCCTTCGGTGCAACCCCGGTGAGGGTTGTGGACGCTTATTTTAAGGCGGCATCTTCTCGCCTCTTCGCGGGAGGTTCATTGGGCGCGTGAGGCGTTTTGAGCCAGGCCCTCCTCTCCTGCAGCTCTTGGTCGGGGGCTGCGTATTACTATTCGCAGCTAACCTACTTTGCGTAGGCCGTCCACTATCCGCCAGCTGTGACACCGATAGTAGCCTGAGCTCAGCCCTACCACCCTATATACATTGTATATGCACAAACAGTATGTATACATGCATATGAAGAAATAAAAAACTGGAAAAAACCCAAAGGCGAAGTGACAACATTTCGGTGCCAAACTTTAAATATACGGTATATTGTCGGTGCAGTGACCCGTGACGCAAAAGAACAACAACAACGTGTACACATATATCAAACTGTTTAACATGTAAAAACAAAAAAAGCAACCAAGACAAACGGCCGCGATAAAATAATTAATTCAACGGGCGCGACAAAATTATATTACCAATTACAAAAACCAAACGGGCGCGTTAATGACAAAATAACAACAAAACATCTGGCCACCACATCCCGAGGGTTGCACACTACCAACAAAGAAGAAGCACACAAAACAGCTGACCGCCGCACATAGGAGCATTTGGTCTCAATAACAGAACAAAATTATTTAAAGTGATTGATGAAAATGATTGAATATAATAATGCAATATATTAAAATAAAACGAGTAAGGAGGGGCTAACTTCGGGCAACCGAACTTCTTATATTGAATATACACATACTATTAATACGCCACATACTCTAAAAAAACGTTCCCTTGATTCCATTAAGGTGCCTTACTATGCAATCACCAATCACAGCTTAAAGTCGTCTATAACTTCGAAAATCTTTATATTATGTATATCGGCGCTCAGGGAAATATTGGCCTGATTTAACCCATTTTCGATATGCAGAAATATCATTGTCAGAAAAGGATTATGTCTGAATTCCTATTGCATATCACACATAATGACCGATATTTTAGATCAAAAGTCAACTATAGGTATAGGGGTCCACATATTCGGTACGTATGGACTTGAACATTTTTGGTTGGTTTTGGAGAATTTTTGGTAAAAAGGTGGCATACTTTAAGGGAATTATTACTGCAAAATTTAATTCCATTTTATCAATTACTTCTTAAATTTGTGTGAGTGAAAGAATCAAAAGGAATTTTAAATTATGTTATGTGGGAAGTAGCTGTGACATAAAGATATTAAAAGAATATCACAAACTAAATTTAGTTGAAATCGGTCTGTCGGGTCCCGAGATATGGGAGTGGGCGGTGCCACTCCCATTGTCCAATTTTCACACCGGCTTCGATAGAGCCCCCTTATACTATCAATATACCACCCGTCTAGAATAATTTAGCAGGATTTCAATATTTAATCAAAGAAAGATTTTATGCAAGAGACCAACCTAAATCAAGGCGTTTTTTTTTAAAGGGAGGGAAAGATGGGGAAAATGTTTAAGCTTATTTGTTAAGAAGAAACGTTGTAGTTTAGTAAAAAATTAATATATAGCTCGACCTCCCCCGACACTAT
The DNA here is from genome assembly GCF_016617805.1 of Bactrocera tryoni. NCBI lineage: Eukaryota > Metazoa > Arthropoda > Insecta > Diptera > Tephritidae > Bactrocera > Bactrocera tryoni. The sequence goes on along the minus strand of NW_024396366.1, from coordinate 10,224,278 downwards.
AGCAAAAAACACTAATTTCTAAAAAATTAAAACTTTTTTTGTCGTTTTTTTGATCATTCATTGAAAAACTCAAAAAAAAAAACAAATAAAACATTAACTAAATTAATCTTTATATTATTATTATTTAATACATACCATGTTGTCCAGAGTCCATAAAAAATTTTCCAGAATTCACTTCATGCAATACAAAAAACCACTTGCAATTTCGAGAACAATAGAGAGTATCGCGTACTGAACGAAGTCTAGGTTCCGACTACTTGTGTGGAATATAGTGGGCTGAAGGTCAATAATTTAATCGGTTTATTGTAGTACGGTTACTTAGGTACTAAAAAAATTTAATTTTGAATAACATCGCTGGAGTTTGTAATTCTCACTTTTGTCCGCTTTTTGAAGGAAAATTCTCCTATGTGCGCCGTTAGGAGAGGAGCCCTCAGAGAGCAAAAAAAGAAAAAAAGCAGCAAACATACACTGCTACTCTCTCCCCCAAAAGAAAAAAAGACCCTTGAAGAGAGTCAAAGTAAGTTTATCGTTTTCATTTTTATTATATGTACATACGTATGTATGTTGGTACTGGTAAAACCAGAAAAAACGTTTGAATAGGTTTAAAAAACGGGTACCAGTAAATTGACAAAAACAAAACCTACCGGTATTTATATTTCTCCAGCCTTTTAACGGACCAAACGAATAAAAAACCGGTACATAAAAAGAAACACGAACAAAACATACACATCACATTACTACAAGTATAATAATATTGCTGCCTTTTCTTATGGGAATACATTTGTGTGCATATACACACATAATACAAACACAATACAAAATACTAATTCAAGTATCTACTTGCACTATTCTATTCAGTAAGCGGGATTGCTTTAAAAATACGCAAGCTAAGGCAGAATTATAACTAAAGCGAAAAATAATTAAAAAAATAAAATCTATTGGCATAGGATGTAATTTGCATTTACATATACATTGATACATTTGAATATTTACATACTTGTATATATTAACATACCTATAAAAAAGCCCTAAGCATAAGTGCAGACGGTAAAAATACCTGCGATCTCTTGGTAAATTTTCTCTCACGTTGAAAATATGGCGAATTCGCATATTCATATATATATACATACGTACATACGGCACACGAAAAATTACGCGGGTTAATATAAAAATTCACCACACTTACTAAACATACTCGTATACATACAGTGGCAGACAAAAGTCTACATACACCCCCTATTTTCATTGCTATGAGAGTACAACAAGTTTTTAGAAAAATGTATTTATACAGTTTTATTCTAATATTTATTCCAATAACAATTAACTAAAATATCCATTATTTAACATAAAACAACAAATTTATGGAAGAAAAACTCAAAAATTGCTTTGACAAAAGTCTACATACAGTTCGAAGCTCATACTTTGTACATTGTTATGATAACAGTAATGAACCGTTAGCCTTTTTCTTTTATTTCAATATGCTTATTGTTTGACATTTATTGAATTTAGTTGTGGTTTAAATACTTCATTAGCTATAATGGCTACGCGAAATGAAATATCAATTGATGTAAGAAATTTGGTGATAAAACAAAGAAAATAAAAAAATCATATAGTGAAATTTCTAAAATTTTGAACTTGCGTAAGGCAACAGTGCAGACAATTGTAAAAAACTTTAAAAATAATGGTTCCAATAAAAATAAACTTCGCAGTGGACGCCCAAAAAAACTATCTCGTAGAGCCTGATTCTCACAGAAGTAGACAAAAATCCAAAAGTAAATACTCCAAATTTAGCCGAACACATAGCAGGTACGTCACAAAAGAGTATCCATCCATAACAAAAAACTCTAAACGATAACGGATCCCACAGTAGAACACCACGGAAGAAACATTTTATTTTTGAAAAACCCGGAAACTTCGTTTAAAGTTCGCCAAAAAACACAAAGAAAAGGAGATGGATTTTTGGAAAAAAGTTTTATTTACAGCTGATCCTAAATTCATCCTTTTTGGTAGCGATGAAAGGGCTAAAGTTTGGAGGAAAACTAACGCTACGCTTAAACCGAAAAACGTAGTATCAATTGTGAAGCGCGGTGGCGGCAGCGTAATGGTTTGGGGAGCTGTTGCGGCCTCTGGAGTTGGGAAGTTGGACTTTATTGAAGGTGAAATGAACGGTTATAATTATAAGTCTCTGTTGGAACATAATTTGATGGCTTTGGTGGATAATTTAGGGCCCGGTTCCGGTTGGATATTTCAACAAGATAACGATCCGATGCATCCGACGCAAATTGTTAGGAGTGGTTGCTTTATTATACTCTAAGGCAATTAAATACACCACCTCAAAGTCCAGATTTGAATATTATTGAACATGTCTGGGAAATATTCGAGTGTAGAATTTTAGCTCTGCTCTACTCAAAGAGCGCATATTAGAACCTTGGAACAGCATTACATTTGTAGCGTTGCCAAATTTAGCAGAATTAATTAATTAATTTTTCGGAATCGATCTTCAATAGTCGAAGTCGATTAAGAATCGATTCTTGACATTCGAAAAATCGATTATTTTACGAGAAAACTCCATTTTTCAGTAGAATCGGAATCGAGTTTACCATCCCTCCTGGCAGCCATCGCGTGCACATATAATAACCTCCGCAAAATAACCACCACAAAAAAATGATTTTTTTTCCATGTAATTTATATGGAAAACAGAAAATTTGAAAGAGGCACCTCTTAATATTAATATTAAGGGCTCATCTTTTGAGTGACTTTTTTTTAACACATTTCGAAAGTTTTGAGCCTGTTTTTCAGTTGAAAAAAAAAGGTTGCCTCAAAATGGCACACCCTAAGGTATACCCTATAAGAATTACGGACACAATGTAATGTATATACTGAATAATTTAAAACATATCAAACCTAAATTAAATTAAGTACTGAATACGCGTAAATTTATTGACCTACAAGAGTTTTCGGTTTTTGGCTTCACGTACGATTGTAAACGGAAATTGAATGCGTTATTGTTTTGTCAATTTTATTCAGAACTCTTAATTAACTAAAAGAGTTCTCGTTTAACTATACATTTATACGAAACTTTATTTAAAATTCTTACTGTCTAGTTTTCAGTTAGACATTTTAAATTACTTCAATACATTTCCTAAATGAGCTCAGATTCAAAAGAACTTAAAGCAATACAGTTACTAAACGTTCCGAAAATGATTTCAGTCGAAAAAACTTCTGGACACGTCTCCAAGCGGCTAATGACGCAATCATAGAATCATGGAGACTGAATTTAGCAACTGTTGTGCAAAAGATACCTTCTTTGCCCACTCTGGCGTTAAAGTCGACAAACACGATTTTGAGATCGTGGGGGGGATAGCTCTCATAGAGGGCATCTTCGGTCACATCATCCTTCTGTCCCGTCGGGCGTGGGCGATGGAGTAATGTGTAGAAATTCACGCAAGTGAGGAAAGTTCTCTGATTGCCATTCACTAGTGAGTTGACAAAAACGATTAATGTATATTTGACGCAAGCAACTCAAGACTTCCGGTCTTAGACTAAGCATCCTCTAGGTAGCCAAAGAAGATCCGTTTGAAGACGAACTAAATTGAGAACAGAATTACCCGAGTAGGTCCTGAGAAATAGTACATCAAATATAGGTGGGGGTAGACATGCTCGTTGTCCAATTTTAAACCGGATCCTATAAATCCCTTTCGTATAATTTCGGGTATATAATTCAATATTTTTAAGTTTTTGCTGTTTTAGAAATTATCAAAATAGCCGTTATTTGGGGAGTGTACACGGTTACTATTCGCTTTCATAAATTTTTCTACTGTGCCAGCAGGTGCTAAAAACTATATTTGTTAGCAAGTTTGGTTGATAAAGCTTTAGAAGTTTGTGGGACATATACATTTTATACATAAGAGGGCAAATCTTCGTCCACTTTTCAAAATTGCACAGACAGACAGACGAATGGCAGACAGTCAACCGGATTTCAACTCGTCTTATCATCCTGATAATATACATATGTATATGTAACTCTATATTTGTCTCGATTAACTAGCTCTTTCTTAAAAAATTAGGAAGTCTATCTCTTAAATCATTCAATCCATATCACGAAAATTTGTAAATGACAAAATCTATAAACACTTCTTTGCTAAACTACTAAAAGTTCAGTAAATCAATATCCCCATAAATGCGTCAGAGACGAATCCAGAAAATTGTCAAAGTCGCACCATTTCTGTTCAAGCCCTCAGAATCTGAGGAAGTAGACCACAGTTATGGTTGACTTTTTACCGAAAATATAATTGACATTCAGATATAATCTTTCCTTTATATATTATCTCTACCATGTAAAAATGGGTTGAATCGGGTTAATACTTCTTTCAGGCTAATAAAAATAATACATCCACTTAATATACGTAAGGTGACAATTTGAACGTAAATCCCTCTTTCGACGAACCAAAACCAAACTTTATAAGTCATTCATTATTCCCGTCCTGCTATATGGTGCAGAGGCATGGACGCTGACAACATCTGATGAGTCGACGTTACGAGTTTTGGAGAGAAAGGTTCTGCGGAATATTTATGGTCCTTTTCGCATTGGCTACGTGGAATACCGCATCCGATGAAACCATGATCTGTCTGATGTATACGACGACATAGTTTTGTGATTCCTTCGAGCAATGGAACGTCTGCTTCATCGTCATCGACTGGGGAATCGGGTTCGCCTTTCAGCAGGCTGGAGAAGTGTTTTCTCCATAATTTTAGTATGTTCCGGTCTTGAAACCTTTCGTTAGTCGCCACGTTTTTTTGTAGAATTTTCGAGCATTATCCCTGACGGCTAGCTTGTCAAGCTCTTCATACTCACGCATTACGGCCTCTCTTGTTTTCTGTCTGCAAACTCGTCTCGCTTCCCTCTTCAACTCTCGGTATCTATCCCAGCCCAGGCTGGAGAAGTGTTTTCTCCATAATTTTAGTATGTTCCGGTCTTGAAACCTTTCGTTAGTCGCCACATTTTTTTGTAGAATTTTCGAGCATTATCCCTGTCGGCCAGCTTGTCAAGCTCTTCATACTCACGCATTACGGCCTCTCTTGTTTTCTGTCTGCCAACTCGTCTCGCTTCCCTCTTCAACTCTCGGTATCTATCCCAGTCCGCACGATTGTAACGTTGCGAGGTAAGTAGGCTGTTTTCTCGAGCGACTTGTTAACTGCATTGGGTAAACTGGACGGCTCAAAGTTGTTGTTTGGGAAATTAGATTAAAATACCTTTTCTAGGTGACTTGCAAAACAATTAGCATTTTCTTCGTCACTTCGAGCCCAATTTTCGGTTAAGTTCCGCATAGGCATGTTGGAGTCAGTTGATGACTTCATGGACTTTTGCGCTTTTCAAAGGAAATTTTGTTTGCTTGAATTTGGACACAGCTTCTTTATATACATTTCAGTGATGAATTCTTCCTCACGTTAAAGCGCTTTTCTTAATCTACGTACAACAGATTTCAATTGAAGCTGAGTGGAAGGTGAGCGATTTATCTGTCATTTTCTTCTTGCACACCATTTTTCATTTATAAACTTTTATATTTCTAGTTTTTCTTTGGTGTTGCTAAGCAGCTGCGCTAGTTATTATATTATTGAGTTCTGTTATGCTTTCGTGAATATCTCTTCTTGTATTTATTTTTTACTCAACATTAGTGTGGCTTCTCACGTATTATTTATAATTTAGCCAATTCGTTGTATAAGATGTTTGACGCACTTTTATAACAACGAATATGGGTTGTTCCCATATCTTTGTTAATACAAGAGAGTGATCAGAAGTTAGGTCAGTACATGTATCAGCTATAAGCGATCTATCTATATTTTTGATTAAAGGGAAATCTGTTAATTCTGTTTTGGTTACGAGCACTAGGTCAGCTCTTCAGGAGATATTATGTCAAGGTTATTGTGTTTATTTATAATAGTGTGTTATAGCTGTCGTCCTTTCGGATTAATTAGTTGTGAGTCCCAATACGTGTGTTTTGCATTGTAATCTCCATCTGCTACCTATGGCCTACTGTTCCAAAAAAGTCTTTAAATTGGATGCCTGTAATTTAAAATCGCGTTGGGCAGCATATGGCAGTTAGGCTTAAGTCCCCGCAGCGATTATAGAAATTTTTGTAGCTTGTAACTGCGTTGTAGCAAGAGATTCTAGTGCGTGGTGATTTAATCGTTTTCTAACCAACACTACTATTCCACCATGTGCCTTTCCATGAAACTTTTTTCAGTGTATCTTTGAATTTTTGTTTCATCTCTGTTAGCTTTTTTCAAGGGCACAATTGGAAAATTGTTTGTGCCTATTAAATTGTTTATTTTGGAGACATTGCCAATTGAGGTACGCACACGCAAATAGATTGGAAGGGGTTTGGCATTCAGAACTGTGGTGGTTCCCTTTGCTTCATCGTTAGGCTCCTTTTTCAGCAAGGCAAATCTATTACCATTAAGAATTTCTGGCTTTTTACCATTTGGTATATATTTGACCGCTGATTTAATTGGACTCGATTTACTTTTTACATTTATGTAGCGATTAATACCAGTCTGAACGGATGGTCCTGTTTTGGTAGGTACATTCTTACCTTGCGTTTTGCTTTCCTTCGCTGTCCGGTTTCTTGCTGGTACCTGCACAATGTTTGCTCTCGGCTCGTATTTTGATAAATTAGTACCGAATTCACAACTAATCCGATGGTAAACAAAAATGTTAACTATTGGTTAACTAGTACTTAGTATTCACAGAGGAGACTTTAACTAATACTTCTCTTAACGGAAATATTACCTTCATGTTACTGGATTTCATTGGTACCATTGCCAAAACATATGTTTTCTGTTTACATTTATAAATGAATTTTTAAAAATGGAAATACCAAAGGGAAGTTCTACAAGTTTTTCCGAGGAGGATTCAACTTTTATTAAAACTTATAGAACAGCAAAATAACATAGAAAACAAAAAACTACCAAGGAAAAAGGAAAAAGAAGAATCGTGGGAAAATATAGCTGATAAACTTAGTCAGGAAAACCCCTTTTCAATTCTTATAGAAATCTGCATTGAATATAAAATGAAAGAATGAGTATAAATGCACCGATTCGCTCTTATAATATCTCACCCGGGGAATGTAGTTTCATAAGTGTGCAGTCCATCGCTGCAATTACACCTGGGTCAAACCACGTCAAGTGGTCCATGAAAATTTCGCAAAATCACCGATTTTGAAAATAAGCAGTTTATTAGGAAGGGGACGTGATATAAATATTTCGTCAAAATTCGTTTTTTTTTTTTGTTGAAGTGTTTGAAGATTGAAATTTAGAGCACAACAAAATTGTAAAATTATTTTCTCATAAACTACTGAAAATAAATCCATGAAATTTTGTGAAGTCAAAGAAAATTATTCGTGCTACGTTAAAGGTATTTTTTTACGATCAATTTGTTTAAATAGTAATTTTTTACATAATTTCTTGTTAAACAATTGAAAATTTTCAAGTTTTCTTTTTTCTTTTTCTTTTGAATTTTTTATTTTAATATTTAATATAATACATGTTATTACTTTTGTAATAAAGTAACCTAATATGATTATCCCCCAATTAGGATTTCTTTTCATTTCTTGTTTTATTGGATTTAACATGTTAAAGTTTTCCAATCTTAAATCAATATTACATTATACTACATTTTCCTTCTTTTAAGTATTTACAATTTTCGAAGTGCGATTTTCATATTTTATATAATCAATTATTACGTTATCTTTAAAAGTTATAAAATATACTCCGTCTATTGTATGATTATTTACAATATGTTTTTCGGAAACTATTACCGTCTTTTATACTTTATTTGCTTCATTATTATTTTATTACTTTATTTGCTTCATTAATCTTTGTACAATTAGCATGTTTATTATTTAACATGTCTGATAAACAAGTATTATTTCTTTTTATCATACAAAATGCATTATTTAACTCTGTTTTACAAAATTGGACTGAATAATATTTATTTTCGCATTTTATTATTTCACTTTCGATTAATAATTTACCATTAATACCATAATAATTACATCCTTTTGGGAAACGGGCATTGCTTTAAATACTTTACAAATATTTTGTATTTTTGGATATTTAATATATACTATTATTAGATTATTTTTTTGTGCAATTTTAAATTCTGAAACAGCGATAAGATGTGATACAGTTAAGTGAATGCTTTCCTCGCTTATTATTTTATTGATTTCTGCAATGTTTAAAATTAAGGGATTCAATTGAATTCAATTGCGTATTGTATTTTCAAGTTCAGTAATTATTAGTTTGTTTCTTTGTCTTAAAATAGTCTTTTCGTTCGAGCTGCCTTGTAATTGTTTTATTATTTATGTTAATTCTGTGATTGTTTTAAATATTTGTGAGTTGGTTGTAAATTGTTTATTATTTTTTTTATTAAATCATTTAGTTTGTTTGTAATTTTCATAAAATCATTATGGTCAGATGTACCGGAAAACCATTTCCATACCGTACCGAATTCATGAATGCCTCTTTTTTGTCTGTTATTATCAATTTTTCATTGTCTTAATAATGATTCTATTATTAGTATTCAAAGTCTATACTTGAATTGCGAATTAATATTATTTCTTCGTTGGTTTTATATTTTTCTATTTTATTTTCAAATAATGATAACTTTGTTAAATGATATACTGATCTGTAATTTTCAAAAATTGCTGCATCTTCTTCGTTTACAAGTATGTAATTTTCTCCTGTCTAGTCAATTATGTCTGATATAGTATTGTTGATATATAAAAGTATCAACGAAATCAGCAAAAATGTATTCATTGTGCCTATAAGACAATGAAATTAAACTTTAATATTGTCTTAAGGTATTATTATATTTCTATTTCGTATTTTTACTTTATTTCCTAAGTCTTCTACAACTTATTGTTTTTTATATTTAGGATTTAATTTATTTTTTTCCCCATATATTTTTTTCACATATTATTTCTCCTTTATGATAGCGTTTTGTAATCCTTTTCTTATTATGGTACTGTAACATCTTTTCTTGAGCCTTTTTAACGTGGCTTTCAAGTCTACGTGTGTTTTTTTTTTTATTAAATAAAATATTAAAAGGTTGTTTACCTGTTACTGAGTGTATTATATTATTATATTCTTGAGCCGCTCTAATAATGGCTTCAAAGTTACTAATTAAACTATATTCCTGTTTTAAACATCTTGAAATTTCTATTAATGTTGAATGAACCCTATCCATTTGCTCATTACGATACTAGTGCTATGACGTAGTGTACAGTAATAAATTTGTATATTTAGTCGTTCCATTAAGGAGTTGAATTGAATTGTACTTAAACCTGGTTCATTGTCGATAACAATACTTTTTACATCTAGGAATGATTGTAAAAGTTCTAGAATTTTTTCTTCTAAATTCGAATTGTCTTCAATACATTTTATGATTAAAAATTTAGAATGAGAATCAATACACGTAAGAAATTTCAATTTCTGTGCGAAAAAAATTTCGATGTGAAATTGTTCTCCCACTTTTTGTGGTATAGGTTTTGGATGTCTTTCATATTTGTTTGTGTTGCATATCATGCAAATGTTTGCATATTGTTTAAATTGCTTTATCAATAACGGGCAATAATATTGTTGTCTTATTTGAGCCAAATTTTCCCTATAATTTCTATGCGCTCTATTATGGGTTTGTTCAATTATTGCCCCTTGATCTTCTTTTTTAGTAATGTCATTGGGGAATAATTTGGTATATAAAATTTGATTGTCGGAAATGCTTCTTTCAAAATGATTTTTATTGCGTACAGCACTTCAGGTGTGCATCTGTGGTTAGAACTAATAGTTTTCAAAAGAAGTTTAATTTGTTCTTGTAATGCTTTCTTTAAAGTTTCGCAAGCAGATATTCTTTCCTGATCAAGGTTAATAACTGTTTTCTTTGACATATATTGTGATATTTTCCTATTTTCTACTTTCAAATGTTTGGTTAATGGTTTAGCAATTGTTGCGTAGTTTTCAATAATTTTCTTGTAATGTCCCGTTATTTCTAAAAATCCTCTAAGTTGCCGTAGCGTGTTGGGATTTGGATAATTCTTTGTCGTTTATATCTTTTTGGAATCTGTTTTTATTACTTTGTGGGATACAACGTATTCTAAAAATTCAACCTCGGCCGCTATAAACATTGAAAAATTTTCATAAAGGATTTTTCAAGTTTTTGTCTATATTTTAAATGAAATATATGCTCTTTTAATGTTTCTTAGTTTACTATAATATCGTCAATATAGACGTGACAAAATTTTCCGATACATTCGTGTAGAATATTGTTCATTGCTCTTTGAAATATACTTGGAACATTTTTTAGCCCAAATGGCATTATTAAATATTCATATTTGCTATTATTCACGGAAATTCAGTTATTTCAATATCATTTTCATCCCTAAATATTTGATGAAATTCAGACTCAAGGTCTATTGTGGAAAAATATTTAGATTTTATCAAATTATAGAGTATAACCTCTGGATAAGGCATTGGATATCTATCCGTTATTGTTTTTTCGTTCAATTTTTTAAAGTCGATGACCCCGATATACTATGAGCTTTTTCTATGCTTTGTAATTACATTTTCCAGTCAACTTTGGATTTCCTGCTTTGATATCTGTTCTGAATGGTAAATCCATGTTTATGTCATGGGTTTTATTTATTATTTTGATAACATCTCCTCTAAGCAGTGGGATGTTAATATTTTTAACTTCATTACCATTGTTTTTATATTTCACTGCAAATTTTTCGAAATTATTTTCATCAGTTATATTGAAACTATTATTTTTTTTAGATATTAGTACCTATTGGAGTATAGTTTTTTATTTTATTATCGGTATTATCTTCGACCAGCGTCGAATTTTTTGTCCCATGTAGTTTAAATTTTGTATTTTTATATTCTTATTTCGTCTTTCACCATTCTTTTTTTGTTTTATTTTGCCGGTAAGAACTTCGGCTGGTCGTTGTAGAACATTTTTGTTCCACAATATTTTGTTTTATAATTATTCTTTTTATTTTGCTGGCATACATCTTCATATGGCGTTTTAGGCTGCTTTTGTCACAAAATAAATTTTTTAAATATAATATTGTTGGTAAAATCTTCGACAGGCGTTGTAGAACTTGTTTGTTCCACAATTTTAATTTGCTTTTATTTTTAATATGTCCGGTACTTTCTTCGGCTGGCGGCCTTCTTGTCCCAAGGTGTTTAATAAAATTAAATCATTGAGAAAATGTATTTTCTCTATTTTTTTCTTCCATAAATTAGTTACCGATTTGGAATATTTATTGTGGCTCCGATTTTATTTAAGAAATTAATTCCAATTAAGAGATCGCTTTAAGTTATCAATTTCATAAAAACGTTCTTGTACGCCCAATAGATTAATATTATGAAAATATTTTATGATGGTCGAACCATTAATGGTTTTTATCCTCTTTTTAATTACTATAGTGTTTTTGTTATTATAAATTCCAGTTCGTATATATGAACTGGTTGCCCCCCTATCTATTAAAACTCGAATGATTTGCCCGGTTTTCATATCTGTTTTTATAATATAGGGCAAATCAGAGTTTACCCTAAAAAATGGTTTTCCCCAATATTATTAATTCTGTGAAGTTTAGGTTGAGGCTGTGTGCTTACTTGTGCACTTTCATTTTGCCTCTTTGGCATATTTCTTCGTTGATAATTGGTTTCCCAATTATATTTGTTACTCCTAGCCTGCCCATGGTAGTTTGTTTGAATAGGCCTAGGTTTACTATATACTATTTGATTTGATTGATCCACGTTCATTGATTCTGGACGATTGGGATATTTTTGGTACGTATTAGTTATCGTTTTCGTATAATTGAAATTATTTTGAAAGTTTTTATTAAATTGTTGTTTTCGAGAATCAATTTCTTGAATCTTTTTGTAGAAATGTAACGCGAATTACGACCTCATTTGGTTTGACTGAACTTCTTGCTTTGGGAAGAGCATTAGGCAAATCAGTGGGCCTTAAAGTAAAAATTATTTCGTTTAGAGGGTAGTTTAAACATGTTATGAAGGTTCTAAGTGCGGTTTCCCAATTTTTCATATTTAATTGCTCGGTTATTTCGGAATTTGTTCTGTGCGTCATTATTGTTTTATTTATTAACAATGTCAATTTCTTATTGACATTATTGTAGTAGCCTATTAAGGATCGTGATCCTTGTCTAAGTATGCTCATTTCTTGGTCAATTACGTGTATTGGCATTCTATCAGCATACGCAAAATCTAATCTCGAAAATACTCTCCCACTCTCTTCTATATAGAGACTCATTGAATTTTTTGCAACTTTCCTCCAGCTACCCGAAAATTCCGGCAAAGATTTCACAATTTCTAAATTTTCATTGCATACAATTAAGTCGTTAATTGCTGTGTTTCGTATTCCGTCACCTGCGTAGCAGTTGTTATGTTTTTTATTTGGTTATTTAGCTGAACTATTTCGTTTTTTGTGTTGCTATCAGTCGAGCTATGTCTTCTACAGTAAAATTACCAACCGCTATTTTCGAACATTTTTGAATTATGTTGTCAACTTTAAACAAATTTTTATTTATCTTGTTTTTATATACTCTTTATTTAATACAATAATAATATAATTTATCTAGTTTTCTTTTTTCTTAAATAAGGGCTGTGAGTATGAAACAATTTTTCATACTTAATATTAGTGGGATTATTCCCATTTAATTATATAATATAATATAGGATTTACTTACAACTAACTTTATGTTGTTGTTGCTACTGTTGCTGTTTAATGTTTGCCTTCGCTGCTACTGCTGTTGCTATTGTTGCCTTTGCTGCTCCTGTTATTTTGGAAACTTGTTGCCTTTTTTCTCTATGCTTAGTCCCTGCTTTATTGCTTTTAATGCAGAGTTTTCAATGGCACACTGTTTATTTTGTTGTTGTTGTTAAGGAACTTTGCGTTCTGAATTTGTTTCTTCTTTTTTGTTTATTATATTTCTTCAGTCAAACTATGGATTTTGTTTGATTGAGTAGATTAATCGCTTTGTTTGCACTTTTAGTTTTTTCTTTCTGATTTGATTTTTATGCTTTTAATTTTGTTGCAAACTAAACAATTTGCCTTCGCAAATCGTCACGTTGCGTGGTATATGCAAGGGATTGTTGCTTTACAATAACTGAACTAACTTTATATTCCTTAAATGAGTTAAGCATCCACCCACTTTACCCGGAAAAATCTGGCCCATCCTAATAAAGCAGGGCAATTCACCACAGTTCGCAACCCATTACCAATACAACTCACCCCACCAGTACCCACTCAACAAAAAGGATGGGCAACGGGAAGGCAGATTCATTCGTTCTAAGCACTTCGTTACATACAATTCGTCACATATACTGCGAACATCAACTCTCCGCTTACAACACCCGCCCCGCGCGCGACAGTAAGCTTTTCGGATCTGGCGCGCTATCGATATACTCATGTTTAAGTTGGTAACCCAAATGACTTAAACATTTAATCTTAATAGAATAACATTTGTAAAAATATTAAAATTTCTTAATAAATTACATTGTATTATACCACTCAAGTGTACCCGGTGCTTTTATTTCGAATGTGCGGGACAACCATTAAAAAAGGTAAAAATAGAGATGCATACATAAATACGTATCTACTGGTTACGAAATTAATCAATTTTCATATATAAATATGTCATATTTATTTATATAAAATTTAACAAAGTTGTTTTGCTTAGAATTCCTGGTTGTATAGATTCCAGAACTTGCCACGCCACTTCTTTGCTCACACGAAACCGATTCCGAAACTCTACATTGTCATCCATTTGGAAAAAGTTTGGGTGATTCTATAATTATATTCCAAATTTTCTCCATGTCGACAACACTTTAAATATCTGACCCAATATTATATTCACAATACATTTGAACAAATTATCAGTGAAAGCAACTGCCAATTATTCTTTTGCAACTTAAGCTGTTATTTGACTAGTAGTTAACAAACAGATATTGGTGGTTTAAGTCAGCGATGGGCAACTTTTTAGCTCACAAAGTTAGGAAAGTGCGAACGAGGGCTAGATAAAGGGAATAAGAGTTTACGGAAAAAAGGGCATAAAAAGTTGCGAAAAAAACAATAACATTCCTCCGAAACTTGATGTTTTTCGCAAAATGGCTGCGGCAATAACGACATTGTACACAAAGTACAATGAAAAAAAGCAAAAAGAGCGGAAATTTACTTCATATCATATCATAACAAAACGAGGTAAAAATATTTCAGAGTTTCGCATTAATATTTGTTTTTATTTACCTTTGTATGGAGGGAAATTCTGACCACTATCAGGAAAAATTATATAAGTTATACTTATATCTAAAAACAATTTTATTTAATAAAAAGACAATACATTTTAAAGTTACACATTTGTTGTTCCTATTTTGTTCACAACAATGTATACTATATGTGATAAAGCTGTTAATGGTGATGATACCAGTTATAAAACACATATGCAAGGTAGATTTATATATCTGCATATATAAAGAAGAGAATATACTTGTGACCATAATAGTATATGTATATTTTCTTTAAAAAATGCTTAAATAAATATGTATATGATGTTTGACATTTTTCAGTTTGTTTGTTTTATCAAAATATTGAAAGAATTGAGGCTTCTTCTATAATAGTTTTAGGCCCTTTAGAAAGGGAACAAATATTTTCAAAATAATAAAAAATCATCAAGTAAAAATATATTTGACAGGAATAGTTAGTTAGCTAGTAGGTGTGTGCTGAGCGCTCATTTGTGCATATGTGTTTGAAAAAACAGTGGTTCATAAACTGAAGTTATTATAATTTAAATGTGTAGAAATGTTATTAGCGAGGGAAAACAGTGTCTAAAATTTAAAAAGAAAAATTAATTAAATTTAATGTGGAATGGAAAGAAAAGTGTTCATGTCAGGGAAGCTCTGGCAGCAAATTAAACAAACATAAAATAAGAAGTAGGTAATCTGATTTAAATTTTGGTGCAATAATGCGTGTAGCTACAGAAAATGAGATTAAACCAAACATCTTCTTCTTCTTCTTCTTATTTGGCGTAGACACCGCTTACATGATTACAGCCGAGTTAACAACAGCGCACCAGTCGTTTCTTCTTTTCGCTACGTGGCGCCAATTGGGTATTCCAAGCGAAGCCAGGTCCTTCTCCACTTGGTCCTTCCAACGGAGTGGAGGTCTTCCTCTTCCTCTGCATCCCCCGGCGGATACTGCGTCGAATACTTTCCGAGCTGGAGTGTTTTCGTCCATCCGGACAACATGACCTAGCCAGCGTAGCCGCTGTCTTTTAATTCGCTGAACTATGTCAATGTCGTCGTATATCTCGTACAGCTCATCGTTCCATCGAATACGATATCCGCCGTGGCCAACGCGCAAAGCACCATAAATCTTTCGCAGAATCTTTCCCTCGAAAACTCATAACGTCGACTCATCGGTTGCTGTCATCGTCCAAGCCTCTGCACCATATAGCAGGACGGGAATTATTAGTGACTCGTAGAGTTTGGTTTTTGTTTGTCGAGAGAGGACTTTGCTTCTCAATTGCCTACTCAGTCCGAAGTAGCACCTGTTGGCAAGAGTTATCCTGCGTTGGATTTCTAGGCTGACATTGTTGGTGGTTCCAAGATAGACGAAATTATCTACAATTTTAAAGTTATGACTGTCAACAGTGACGTGAGAGACAAGTCGAGAGTGAGACGACTGTTTGTTTGATGACAGGAGATATTTCGCCTTGCCCTCGTGCACTGCCAGACCCATTTGCGTTGCTTATTTGTCCAGTCTGGAGAAAGCAGAACTAACGGCGCGAGTGCTGAGGCCGATGATATCAACATTATTGGAATACGCCAGCAGCTGTACTCTCTTATAAAAGATTGTACCTGCTCGATTAAATTCTGCAGCTCGAGCGGAGCTTTTCGTGTTGCTCAACGTCAGTTTACACAGCCGTATTAGTTTTGCGGGGTTACCAAATTCAGACATCGCGGCATAAAGGCAGTTTCCCGATCCTGACGGAGCTTTTCGTGTTGTTCAACGTCAGGGGATACCAAATTCAGACATCGCGGCATAAAGGCAGCTCCTTTTCGTGCTGTCGAAAGCAGCTTTGAAATCGACGAAGAGGTGGTGTGTGTCGATTCTCCTTTCACGGGTCTTTTCCAAGATTTGGCGCATGGTGAATATCTGGTCGGTTCTTGATTTTCCAGGTCTGAAGCCACACTGATAAGGTCCAATCAGTTTGTTGACGGTGGGCTTTAATCTTTCACACAATACGCTCGATAGAACCTTATACGCGATGTTGAGGAGTCTTATTCCACGGTCGTTGCCGCAGATTGTGGGGTCACCCTTTTTATGGATTGGGCACAGCAAACTTAAATTCTAATAGTTTGGCATGCTTTCGTCCGACCATATTTTAAAAAGAAGCTGATGCATGCTCCTTATCAGTTTTTCGGCGCCGTCTTTGAATAGTTTGGCCGGCAATCCATCGGCCCCCGCCGCTTTGTTGTTCTTCAGACAGGTAATTGCTATTCGAACTTCTTCATGGTCGGGCAATGGAACGTCTGCTTCATCGTCATCGATTGGGGAATCGGGTTCGCCTTCTCCTGGTGTTGTACGTTCACCGCCATTCAACATGCTGGGCAAGTGTTCCCTTCATAATTTAAGTATGCTCTGGGAATCGGTGACTAGATCACCTTTGGGGGTTCCACAAGAGTTTGCTGCGGTTTTGAAACCTTCCGTAAGCTGCCGAATTTTTTCGTAGAATTTTCGAGCATTACCTCTGTCTGCCAGCTTATCAAGCTCTTCATACTCACGTATTTCGGCCTCTTTCGTT
The DNA here is from genome assembly GCF_016617805.1 of Bactrocera tryoni. Classification (NCBI taxonomy): domain Eukaryota; kingdom Metazoa; phylum Arthropoda; class Insecta; order Diptera; family Tephritidae; genus Bactrocera; species Bactrocera tryoni. Next base: position 10,207,395 of record NW_024396366.1, on the reverse strand, counting down.
TTCTGTCTGCAAATGAGTCTCGCTTCCCTCTTCAACTCTCGGTATCTATCCCATCCCGCACGTGTTGTGGTCGATCGTAACGTTGCGAGATAGGCAGTCTGTTTTCTCTCCGCTGCGACGAGGCACTCCTCGCTGTTCTTTTGCATTTTCCGAAAACCAATGGTATCGGTTGCAGCTGTACGTAAGGAGTTTGAAATGCCGTCCCACAGTTCCCTTATAACGAGTTGTTGACGAGTGCTCTCAGAGAGCAGGAGTGCAAGCCGAGTAGAAAATCGTTTTGCTGTCTGTTGTGAATGCAGCTTCTCGACGTCGAACCTCACAGAGGCGGGTGCGAATCTTGGCTTCAACAAGATAGTGGTCCAAGTCGATGTTAGGACTTCAGAGCGTACGCACGTCTAGAACATTAGAGACGTGTCTTCCGTCTATCACAACATCATCGATCTGGTTGGTGGCTTTTCGACCCGGAAACAACCATTTAGCGAGATGTACTTTCTTGTGCTGGAATCTAGTACTACAGATAACCATATTTCGGGCCCGGCGTAGTCGATCAGCCTCAACCCATTTGGGGATGTTTCATAGTGGAGTCTGAATTTACCGACCGTAGTGCCAAATATACCTTCCTTACCCAACCTCTCGTTAAAGTCGCCAAGCATCACCAATTTCGACATCGTGGCGGGGGCAGCTGTCATAAATGCACTCCAAGCGCTCATAGAAGGCATCTTTGGACACATCGTTCTTCTCTTCCGTCAGGGCGTGGGCGTAAATCAGCGATATGTTGAAGAACTTCGCTTTGATGCGGATTGTGGCTAGACGTTCATTCACCGGAGTACTCGGCAACGGAGTCTCTCTCCCACCACGAATCTCACACCAAACTTGCGCTCCTTTATATGGCCACTGTAGTACATGTCACAAGGATCTACTTGGCTTTGTCCTTGTCCCGTCCCGTGCATTTCTTGGACGGCGGTATTTTCAGCCTTTATTTTCACGAGGACATCAACCAACTGGGCAGCGGCACCTTCCCAATTAACGGACCAGACATTCTAGGTGCATGCCCTTAATTCGTAGTCCTTATTTCGTTTGCCATGGTCGTCATCGAAAAGAAGGTCTCTCATCCGAGGCTGGTTGTTCCTTTTCATTAGGGGTGTTTTTTTTACGTGGCAGGTCCCAAACCCAGCGCACAACCCTGCGGAGGGGTTATTTGTTTTACATTTTCTAAATTGATGGTAGTTATAAGGAGACTTACAATTGTTTGGCAATTTTACAACTGTTACCCACAGTGCAACTTCCCATATATGCGCGCGCTTTCATTTGTAAACATGGAGTGGTGAAATACGTTGCTCCCCGTCTTCATGTTTGCGCGATTTAATTTATTTATTCGGGTTAGGAATAATATAAATATAATTTTAAGTCAATGAAATTGGTACTGACTGATCCTTTATATACAAATGTACTTAAGTATTGAATATATTAAACTTAAACTGTACCTTTAGAAGTGGCATACAGAACTTGTTACTCGGCAATCGATAATAATAAAGTGGCCTAGGGGCTATTGTTCCAGTGGTTTATATAAATCTAGGTGCTACTTATATCGGGTGATTTTTTAAGAGCTTGATAACTTTTTTAAAAAAAAAAACGCATAAAATTTGCAAAATCTCATCGGTTCTTTATTTGAAACGTTAGATTGGTTCATGACATTTACTTTTTGAAGATAATTTCATTTAAATGTTGACCGCGGCTGCGTCTTACCAGGTGGTCCATTCGGAAAGTCAATTTTTAGGCAACTTTTTCGGCAGCATTTCGGCCGGAATAGCCCGAATTTCTTTCGGAAATGTTGTCTTCCAAAGCTGGAATAGTTGCTGGCTTATTTCTGTAGACTTTTTAGACTTGACGTATGCTTCCAACAAAAAATAGTCTAAAGGCGTTAAATCACGCACTGATCTTGGTGGCCAACTTACTGGGTCCATTTCTTGAGATGAATTGTTCTCCGGAAGTTTTCCCTCAAAATGGCCATAGAATCGCGAGCTGTGTGGCATGTAGCGCCATCTTGTTGAAACCACATGTCAACCAAGTTCAGTTCTTCCATTTTTGGCAACAAAAAGTTTGTTAGCATCGAACGATAGCGATCGCCATTCACCGTAACGTTGCGTCCAACAGCATCTTTGAAAAAATACGGTCCAATGATTCCACCAGCGTACAAACCATACATTTCGAACCGAACACTGATTTTGGTAATAAAATTCAATGATTTGCAAGCGTTGCTCGTTAGTAAGTCTATTCATGATGAAATGTCAAAGCATACTGAGCATCTTTCTCTTTGACACCATGTCTGAAATCCCACGTGATCTGTCAAATACTAATGCATGAAAATCCTAAACTCAAAAAAATCACCCGATACTATTGAAATGCTGGTTGTTACTAGTAAATAACTATTTGGGTTGTTATTATTTGTTGTACTGATAGTGCACTTCTACTGTTCCAAGATAAAGTTCTTTTGATGATTTTTCTTTAATGTTGTTCGTTTACTGAAACATAAGGCTGTTTTGATATTTGTTTGTTTAGGATTGTCTGTGGTAGTGATATCATGCTATACTTGTGATTAGATGTTCCTATGCTCAGTTGAGCAAAGGCGTGGTTAAATGTTAAAGTATTAACTCTCCCCTCTCTTGTGAAAAATAGAGCTCCTGATCTGTACTTGAGTCTTGAGTAGATGAGTCATTCCTGCACTTTCTATGGTAGCGTTGTAGTTTCTCAGATATACAGTTTTTTGATAAATTATATATGTTACAGTTAAAACTAGTTTTGAGACATAACGCGTTTTTCCACAGCGAGTCAGTTAAAGCTGTTCCGAACGTTGGAGTTCATTTGTTGTGATTAGCCGCGAGGCATCACCTGATTCGACAAGTGCGGGGGAACAGCTCTGTCCGCGCTATGTGCGTTTGCTTCGTTCATTCTCGCTTCGTTGTTATAGCGATAAACACGCGTAGGACTTATTCGAGCGATAGCAATTGTTATGGCAAACTTAAATGAGGGGACGCGATGGATAGAGGAGTTTTTAAACAAATGATTAGCGATTCAGGATTACTAAAAAAAAGAAGACCACTTTAATATTATGATAAAAGAAATCTATGACAAATTAATGGACAAAATTAAAGAAGCACAACTAGCTGTTCAAAAATCTCAAAAACAATACAGAAGACTGAAGCGATTTAAGGTAATTAATATTTGTGGTATACGAAAATTAGTGACTAAGCAGGAGCCCATGAAGTACTACTTGTATTTAGATGAAATTTTTGACATGATTGATGCAGCTCATGTGGCCATCGGACATGGTGGTCGGGATAGGCTGAAAAATTAAACTTCTCGAAAATATGCAAACATAACGTTAGAAATGATAAATATTTTTCTCTCTATGTGCGAAACTTGTCAGCGTAAAAAGAGTATGAAGAAAAAAGGACTTGTTTCAAAACCCATAATACATTCTGAAATGAACAGTCGTTGACAAGTCGATCTTATCGACATGCAAACACAAGAAGATCGGGGATTCAAAGTTTATAATGGTATATCAGGACCATTTGACAAAATTCTTACACTCCGATAACGGCAGAGAATTTGTAAATTCTGTCATAAATGAGATCGTTTCATTTTGTCCCGAGTGTAAACTGGTCTATGGAAAGCCAAGACACAGCCAAAGCCAAGGATCTGTTGAATGGGCTAACCAAGACGTGGAGAAAATTTTGGCTTCATGGATGCAAGATAAAAATACTACAAATTGGTCAAATGGTATTGGTTTTGTGCAGTTTTGAAAAATCGGGCACTGCATTCCGGTATTAAACAGTCATCATACAAAGCAATGTTTGGTATCGAATCGCGAGTAGGGCTTATGACTTCGATTTTGCCTCGAGATGTTATTGAGGATATACGAGATGAAGAGGATTTTGAAAATGCGTTGAATAAAATAAATATGACGGATAATACAGATAATGCAGAATCCGAGCCTGTAGCTAGTTGCAGTGGACAGCATCTGATTATAACTGAAGCCCAACAAAAAGACGTAGAAAGTTCGTCCAAAACAAATAGAGAATCGCCAATTGTAACAGAAAGAAGTGAATATAGCATTGAAGATGAAGCATCTACGACCGCTGAACCTCTCATAATACCACCACAGGACAAAGACCTTGAAATTGTAAACAATATGAATCGACAAATAATGACATCCAGAGAAACAGCACATCAAAACTTAAAAGAACAGGCCAAGAAAATGACATTGACATCAGATGCAATACACGTTCCAGTAGAAATCGGTGACAATGTAATTATACAAATCCCTAATGTTGAGCAAAAGCTGATCTACGTGATATAGTCGGAGTGGTTCTTTAAAAGGATGATCAAGGTTTTCACAAGATAGGGACGAAATATGGAACGCTTGACAAATTATATTGCAGATATGAACATACGCGTTACTTCATTGTTTTATCAAACTTAGTTATATTCCTTTGTTCTCATTATTCCGCTAATGAGTAATCTATTTAAATTTGCTTTTCAGGACAGAATTTGACAAGTGCAAAGAAAAATTTTTGCTTGAAGAAGATGTACCGAATACAAATTTACCTTTGAGAACTATTGCTAAGGGAACAGCCATAGGAACAGGCCAAGGATTTATGCGCTGCGTATGCAAGAAAGGATGTATATGTATCAAAAAGGTGTCTCTGCAAGAAAAGTTGTTATCTATGCAATTCGAAATGCCACAATAGTTTGTCTTGCAATAACAAATAAATCCTGTAGATTGTTTCTTTTTAAAATTATATACTTTTTTTAGATTAAAATTTTTAAATTATTTTAAAATTATTAAATTGAAATAAATTTTAAATTATTTTGTCTAATTTTAGTTTTAACTACAGCTCGATGAGACAACTAGTTCTAACTAGGAAAAGCGCGTTATGCCTAAAAACCGGTTTTAACTGTAACATATATAGTTTGAATATTACAAATATACTTAATCCTAGGACTACAAGTACTCCTATAGTTATGAACATATTCTTGATTGGGTGTTCTTCAAATGGTATTAAAAATTTATTTAATTTTTTAATGTTGTCAAATCGATATTCGTTTTCTGATTCCAATATTTCAAGAATGTGAATTCTTTCCTTTCCTTTAGCTATAATATAATCTCTAATTTCTTGTTTCCTGTTGTGGAATACTTCAGAGCCAATAATAATTGTTTCATTAAATTGAATTAAATTCAATCCTTCAATTGATTTTTCGTTTATAATAATGTTTTCCTTGTAATACAACATTACCATGTCCTAAATCTGTAATGGGTGTGTTATTTTCTTGGATAACATTACAATGGGCTTCAAAACCTTCGATCATTGGTATTGTACAATTGTCATTAGGTTCTTGTTTACAAATATATTTACTTAAATTATTTTTACATTTATATCTTAATATTATTTTATCTTCCCATTTACTTACGATTTTATTCATATCCAAAATGCCTTGACGATAGGATAATGGAGTAACTTTGTTTGTTGTGCATTTCTTTTCAATGACTGGATATTTATAAATTACAATGAAAGTGTCGTCTAATCTACCTACATGCGTGTCTGCATATTCGGGTATGTCAATAATCGGTATACTAGTTTGTTCTACTGTTTAGTTTGTTTACTAATATCTTTCCATCTCGTCCGTATTTATTGCTGCTGAATAAAAATCTCCGTTCTTCGCGAAATTAATTGTCGTAGTTAAGTCAAATAACTCATTGCATAATTCTTGCGATATAACTGTTGGTTTAATCGTCCTAATATCAAATGTTTTAATCATTATTTCAAAGTTGGAATTAATTTGTCTTTGTTTATTATTATTTTCAATTATGTCGTTGGGTATTGTTTTAATTTCAATCATGTCGTCGTGGTCTGGGACGCTTGTGATATATTTCAAAATCGATCCTAAGAAATCAAGTAATCGTCTTTAGCGTCTGGCTCGTACATTATTCAGTGGTTGTTTTCTGAGGATTTATATTCTGTTAAACAATCCTATTTCCGTTGCGTCTTCACTAGGCATATCTCCTTTATTTTCGGCGATCTCGTAGTATGGTTTCAGTATTTTGCTTCAGTCCATCATATGGAATAGGTATTCATGGTCTTGATACAAAAATGATGGGCCAGTCTCGGTTAGCACGTACTTGCGATCTTGTAAGTCGGTTATTTCCTGAGCTAAGGATGTTGCTAGGATTAATGTTAGCGTTATCTTCATCATTGTTTCTGAGGTTGTCCTTGTGTACGATCTTCCCCTCCGTTGTTAAAATTGTTTCCTCACGATTTTGTTGTACTGTTTTCTTCAAATAGCGTGGATTTGTTTTATTTCGTCGGTTTTGTTTCGCATAATCTGTTTGTCCTGCCTTATTTATATTCCTTCTGTATTCGTTTTTTATTGTGGTATGATAGCATATACTCTTGCTTAAATTGAGGTATATATCTTACATATTTTTAGAAAATTGTTGATTGCCTTGATGTTGTCAGTATTTGGTGTCTTTCAAAGATTTGATGGTTTCGTTTTACCAAAAGTAGTTGTCCTAGATGTATTTAAAGCGGTGCATTCATTTAGGATGTGATTTACTGATATATTTGGCTGATTACAATATGAACAGCTTGGTTTAGCCGTTTTGTTAAAAGATGACTGTGAGCTTTGAAGGCTGTTTGTGCGACAAATAGAACTGCTTCATATATCGCAGCTGCTTCAGCTGTAAATATCGAGAAGTACGTTGGTAAAATTCCGACGGCTATGGTGACACCTTGGTCGTTTGTTACCGCAAACGAAGTGTGGGTATCTGATTTGAATCCGTCGGTGTATATTAATTTCCACTCCGGTTTGTACTTTACTACTGCGTCATTGAATAGCTGGATATATTGCTCTGCATTGGTGGTTGTCTTTTGAAATTCGAATAGCGTACTTATTATAGACGAATTCAGCGTTAGCCAGTGCGGGTGAGTGTTCACTTTTAAAAGTTGCGGTTTCGAAGTCATATGAAACTGATTGATAATATTCAAGCATTTTATAATCGTAGATGGCTTGTTGGTTTTAGGATTTGTTTTCAGTAGATTAAACAAGATAGAGTTTTTACACTGCATGAACTTTGGTATGAGCATCATTGTGTTAAATTTTATTCTATGATGAATGTTTGGAAGACCTGCTTCAGTTAGTACTACTTTGGTTGGTGAGGTGGGGAATGCGCGAATGCTTCTTCTTGCCGCCATGTGATAAGGGGTTTCAATGAGAGTAAAGTGCTTTTTTGCACAATGCTCATAAATTGCGAGTCCAAAATCTATTTTTGACAACATCAGTGCTTTTGTGATATTTACAAGTGTTGAGATGTGTATGTAACAGCTTAATCTAACATATTTACAATGTTCCTTAAATGTTAGCTTTTTATCAAATAATAAACCAAGTATTCTTAAGATGTTAGTATGTGGGATTTGAGTATTTTCAAGTGAAAGGTTAGGGAAGGTGCAATTTCTTTTTCTGCATATGTGAAATGTTGAACTTTTGCTTGCAGAAACTTTGGTTCCTGTCGCTTTAAACCATTCCATTATGTCGGTCATAATATTAGTAAAATTAATTTTGACTTCGTTTAAGTTTTTTAGAGCCAAGAATATTAATACATCGTCAGCGTAGGTGGTCAACGTTGCGGTTTGAGATTATTAAGTTGCTGAGTTGATTAAAGGCTATAATAAATAACGTTGCTGAGAGAGGAGATCCTTGTGGTATGCCGTTATGAAGGGGGAAAATATTTGAGTTGAAGTTGCTAACACTTACGGAAAATTTACGATTTGAAAGAAATGACTTTATAAAATTATACATTTTGTTTCCAATGTCCCATTTTTGTAGTTCTTGTAGTACTGTATGGGCTCCGATTCTATCAAAAGCTTTTTCAAAGTCTAGGCTGAGGAAGGATAAATGGTTTTTCGCAGATATTGTTGAAGAGGTGCAATGTTCAAAGTAAAGTAGGGGGTCAATGACACCAAGACCACTTTGAAAAGCGAACTGATTGGGGCTTATTAAATTCTTTTGTTTGGCATACCACATTATTCTCTTTGAAATGATTTTTTCCAGAACTTTTGCCATACAAGGAATCAAAGAAATTGGTCTGAAGTCAGCGATTGAGGTATTTGATTTGTTAGGTTTGGGGATAGGGATTATAACAGCTTTTTTCCACTCCTGAGGCAGTAAGCCTTGTTCTAATATGATATTGTATAAAGTTATCAATCTGACGTGGGTTTTATACCAGCTGTTAATTATTCAAAAGTTCTTCTTTTTGCAGATTTAAGTTCTCTCCTGAAATTGGAATTTGCTTTTTTATATCTAATTAAATTTTCTGTTGTTCTATTTTGTTTAAATGTAATCCAAAGTGATTGCATTGTGCTCCTTAGAGCAGTTAATAGCTTGGACCAACACGGGAGTTTGGTGGTAAATTTTCTTGCGTTTGTTTGAGGAATGGCTAGATGAGCAGCGGAAAGTATAATTGTTTTTATATTCGACGCTTCTGCATTTATATTCTTTGACGTTATTCTAGTGATAGTAATTGTGTTAATCAGGGAGCAGTATTTAAGCCAATCGGCTTTTTCTATAAGACATTTTGATCACGGTTTAATCGTAAATTGCATCGGATCCCCATAGTGGACTCCAAGCATTAAAATCTCCGATGATTATGGTGGGTGGAGAAACAGCGTTTGTGATATTTATAAGATCACCGCGTCAAACTTTTGATGCGGAAGGATATAGCATGAGATTATAGAAAATTTGAAACCAATGTTAACTTCTATCGCAATGACGGAGATGTTTGATAATATTGGGATAATTTTATGTTTGATTTGTTTTTTAATAAATAAGGCAATGCCTTGTTTAGATGATTTGTTTTGTGGCAAATTATGAAAATGACCGACGTATTTGTGGGGCTTATACGCCGTTTTGTTTACAGGGAGGTGAGTTTCCTGTAATGCAATGATTTCTGGTGAGAATTCATTTATGAGTAAATTTAAGTCTGGGTAATTGTTGAATAAACCTTTCATATTCCACTGAAGAATTCTCATGATTTATTCTGTCGGGGGGTGTTTGGTAGGTAACGAAGTGACGGGTGTATTACTGAGTTGGCTGATCAAGTTGGAGATGAGTGAGGTTGTTGTAGAGTAATCAAAAGGAGTTGTGGATGAGTCATCGACTACACTTGTTTGGGGGGAGAGAGTACGTTGAATTTGTTGCGTTTACTATGGTTGTTTTATTTTCAATATTTGTGCTATTTGTTTTAGAGTTAGAATTTGTTGAGTTTACAGTGGTGGTTTTATTTTCGTTGCTTCGTTGTTCGAGTATTATTTTAGAGTTAGATGGTGAAGATGAAATAGGAGTAGAAGAAGAGATTTGCGCTCCTCTTTGGGTATTTTGTTTGTTATTAGAGAGATCTGTGTTTATCGGATTTTTAAGTACGTTAGCGAATGATGGAAATGAAGAATAAAAAACATGTGGTGTTTGTGCTTTGGGAATATTTACTGCTTCGCGAAATGAGCATTTATTATCTGTTTGAATTTTTATAATTTTTTTTATTTCACTGAACTTTGGACACAATTTACTTGAGGCGACGTGTTCAGCAGAACAATTTACACATAGAGTGCGAGTACAGGGTGAGGGATTGTGTGTTGGTAATGCACATGCGTTTTTTGTATGGCCAAGAAGTTGGCCGTTTTTGCATCTCATTGGGTTTGGGTAGTAGGATCTTATCTTGGTTGTATATCATGATACATCAATTTTTTCGGGTAAGTAGTAGCGATCGAAGGTTAAAAGAACCACGCCACTTGGGGTGGGTTCACCATTTATATATTTTAGAAATTTGTAAATGGATGTAACACCCTGTTCTTTCAAATATTCAATTATTTCATTGTCAGAGACTTGATTTAAACACGGAGCGTAGATAGTGCCTATTGAGGAGTTAAAATTTTTATGGAGTTCAATTTTTACATCACAAATGCCAATGAGGTGTTTTGTTGCTGTGCATTTTTTTGCAACAGTGCTATTTTTTACTAGGAGTAGTTAATTGCCGTCTTTTAAATCACTAATTTTTATTATGTCAGAACTAATATGTCTTAGGGCTTTCACTTGAACTTACCACCACATACTTAGTGCTATCTTTTTTGTTGTTGGTAGAGTAGGAAATAATTCATCCTTCGCCAATTGCTCCATTTTTTTTCTTTTTGGTTGGGAACTGGACGATAATAGGGGGAACCTATTATTTTCTGAAGTGAACGATTTTAATTAAATGAATATAATTCACTAAAATTCACTAACAAATTTGAGGGAGTAGAGTGCGATGAGGAATGAGATAATAAACTATTCTGTTTTGACTGAATTCGCAGACAATACAACTGAGAGCACAACCGTTTGCGTCAAGTGTCAGTCGATGACTGTGCATGAGAGATACATGGTTCCATCGATTTCAAATATGTCCATTTGTATTTGTGTGCCTATACCTTCAGGTATGGGTGTTTTTGCATAAACTTGGTTTGTCGGGTGGTGTTCGTATTTGTTCTCTTTACAAATGCTACAATTTCTAGTTAGTCGGAATACCAAATTTTTTTAAATTTGGCCAATAGCAAATTTCTAGTATCTCTAATGCATTATTTTTTGCGTTTCTATGTGCGCTTTCATGCGTATGTTTAATTATATTTTCTCTATCTTCTTCACTCGTAATGTCTTTTAATAGATTTTGACAAAAAACCTTTTTCTCTATATTAAATGAAGAGTTTCTAATTTAATGAATTTCATACCAGGTTTATAGTGTAGTGTGAAATGCAGTCGTGATATTAGGTTTGATAATTTTCGTAGTCGAGAAATTCATATTAAGCATTATTTATTGAAAATACTGTTTTTTCCCTGTCTTTTCTTTTTATTTTAATTTGATAAAATCCTGATTCCAAATTTAACGTCGTGAAGTACTGTGCTTCTCCTAAGTTTTGGAGCATCATGGTGATGTCCGGAATGGGATATCTATCAGCGATTATTTGCGCATTTAACTTCTGGAAGTCAATAACCATGCATCTTTTTGGGTTGCCTTGCTCGTAATTCCCTTTTTTAGAAACTGTCCATATGGGGGAATTGTACGGGCTTTTGCTTGGCTGTATTATTTTATTATCTAATAATTTTTTTTATTTCAGTTTCTACAAATGCTTTATCCGCTTGGGAGTATGGATAGTGTCTGACCCAAATCGGATTATTTGTTTCTGTTCTGATTTATACCTCTAATCTAGTTACGTAGGGTAATGTTTTACTCTGCTCATTTCTTTTCATTAATTCATTTATTTCTTTTTTATACATTTCTTCTCCTATCATATAATTTATTCTTTTTCACAATTAATACATTTCTTTCTGTATCTTTCATTGCTTTCATTTGGTTTAAACCTTTAATTCATATCAAGAAATCGAAATCTTGTAAGGTATCGAGTTCCAAAAATTCCATACTGAATCCTATTATATTCACTTTCTTTTTATACTCTCGCAACAATGTTGCTAAGGAGAGTATTATAGTTTTGTTCACATAACGGTTGTTTGTAAGTCCTAAAACTAAAAGAGTCAGATATAGGGTTATATATACCAAAGTGATCAGGGTGACGAGTAGAGTCGAAATCCGGATGTCTGTCTGTAGAGTCGAAATCCGTCCGTCTGTCCGTCCGTCCGTCCGTGCAAGCTGTAACTTGAGTAAAAATTGAGATATCATGATGAAACTTGGTACACGTATTTCTTGGCTCCATAAGAAGGTTAAGTTCGAAGATGGGCAAAATCGGCCAACTGCCACGCCCACAAAATGGCGGAAACCGAAAACTTATAAAGTGTCATAACTAAGCCATAAATAAAGATATTAAAGTGAAATTTGGCACAAAGAATCGCATTAGGGAGGGGCATATTTGGACGTAGTTTCTTTGGAAAAGTGGGCGTGGCCCCGCCCCCTACTAAGTTTTTTGTACATATCTCAGAAACGACTATAGCTATGTCAACCAAACTCTACAGAGTCGTTTTCTTCAGGCATTTCTATATACAGTTCAAAAATGGAAGAAATCGGATAATAACCACGCCCACCTCCCATACAAAGATTATGTTGAAAATCACTAAAAGTCCGTTAACCGACTAACAAAAAACGTCAGAAACACTAAATTTTACGGAAAAAATGGCAGAAGAAAGCTGCACCCAGGCTTTTTTTAAAAATTGAAAATGGGCGTGGCCTCGCCCACTTATGGACCAAAACCATATCTCAGGAACTACTATACCGATTTCAATGAAATTCGGTATATAATATTTTCTTAACACCCTGATGACACGTACGAAATATGGGTGAAATCGGTTCACAACCACGCCTTCTTCCAATATAACGCTATTTCGAATTCCATCTCATGCCTTCTCTGTATAAATATATGTATACATTAGGAACTAATGATGATAGCGGAATAAAACTTTACAAAAATACGGTATTTGAAAAATATATAAATGACGTATAATGAAATCTCGATTATCACTTTATCATGCGAGAGTATAAAATGTTCGGTGACACCCGAACTTAGCCCTTCCTTACTTGTTATATTTAATTAATGATTTACCGTGTAAAGTAGCTGCTTGTTTTTTACTTTCTACATCTATCCTTTTTGCGTGAGGGAATTTTGGATTTACATAATTTTCTTCTGCACCACTATCAATTAAAATATACACTGAGTTACCTTCTTCTGTGGTCCTTACAAGCGTTGGTAACCCATGCCTTAGAATAAAAAATATTCTTCCTGGTCTTATTCTGTATTTGATTGTTGATCGTGTGTAATTTGGTTGATCCGTTGATTCTTCGATTGTATATTAACATGACTTGTACATATTATCTCGTTCTCGTTTGTATCCCAATGCTCCTGCTACTTTCTTAAATGGATTTTGATAATTCTATCGAGGCTGCGGATTTCGTGGTGGTTGTTGCTGATTCTCGTTGTAACCTTGTCTCGTTGGTCTACGGAATATGGTGGATGAATCGATATCCATTGGTTCAACTGGGGGTTGTTGTTGACAAGAATAATTATTCTGATGTTGATTGCTGAAATTATGACTCTGATGATGGTTGTATCGTTATGTCGTTTGTCGGAATAGAAATCGTCTAGCCTATCGATCATGCCTTGGAAGTTTCTCTTTACGTTGTGGTTGATCACGATCTGTGCTGCTTTGCCAGTAATCTTTCCTCTGATCATTATTAATGGTTGGGCATATATGTATATTATGTCCTTGGAATTGTCGTATGTCTTCCATTAATTTGGTTGCTACTTTCCTCCAGTTCCTGTATTCGTTGTAATCACCATTCAATTGTGTTATTGATTTAAACATATTCAGATCCACTTCTTCTGGTCTGGTGTTGGAACATATTTGTTCTATTCGTTGTGGAATGGTTGCACTTCTTCCTTATTGTAGTTCGGATAACTGTCGTTGCAGATCGGCGACTGCGTTGGTTAATGCAATTAAATTTGCTGATTCAGTTATCTTGCTGATTTATTTGTTAATTTATTTTATTAAAGAATGGTCTCAAGTTGTATTCTTGGAGCGCTGCTTGATATGGTATTCTTTCTATGAAAGCGTGTTGTTTGCCAAGGATGGTATATTGATCCTTCACTTGCAATTGGTTGTCGTATTAGGATTTTTATGTGAATCGCTTTTTATTGACGTTGTGTGGGATGATGCACTGGTAAACTTCTTGGATGGTTTAAATGAATCCTTTATTCGTTTCCAGGGACTAGGTTCTTCCCTTTCAGGCAGACTGACTAAGGATATTATTAATGATCCTTTTTTTGTTGCTGCCCCACGTTGGGCGCCAGTTAATTTATTTACTCGGGTTAGGAATAAAATAAATATAATTTTAAGTCAGCCAATGAGATTGGTACTGACTGACCCTTTATTCGCATGATAATTCACGGTATACACATGTACTTAAGTATTGAATATATTAAACTTAAACTGTACTTTTGCAAGTGGTATACAGAATTTGTTACTCGGCAGTCGATAATGATAAAGTGACCTAGAGGCTATTGTTCCAGTGGTTTATATAAATCTTAGTGCTACTTATACTATTGACATGCTGGTTGTTTACTAGTAAGTAACTATTTGGGTTGTTATTGTTTGTTGTACTGATAGTGCACTAGAAAGTTCTTTTGATGATTTTTCTTTAATGTTGTACCTTTATTGAAACATAAGGCTGTTTTGATGTTTGTTTGTTTAGGACTGTTTGTGGTAGTGATATCATGCTATACTTGTGGTTAGCTGTTGCTATGCCGAGTTGAGCAAAGGCGTGGTTAAATGTTAAAGTATTAACTTCCGCGACGATCCCTTCATCTAGCCCTCAAAATGTTCACGCGTGACCGAACGATGCAAAATTCCCAAAATTCAATATGCCCACCTCTGGTTTAACTAATAGCTAACTAGGCGATTAGTGTGTTCTGAAAATGTTCACGCGTGACCGAACGATGCAAAATTCCCAAAATTCAATATGCCCACCTCTGGTTTAACTAATAGCTAACTAGGCGATTAGTGTGTTCTGAAAAAGCGTTTCTTGACTCAAAAGATCAGAAGAAGAGAGCGTAATAAGCCAGCTTCGGATTGTGAAATTTCTACTAGCAGAAAATAGCTATTGCCATATGAAGAAACAGCAGTAAAGCACATTTGTATTCTAGTGATATTTGACACATATGTACATAAGTTTTGATTTTGTTTATTTTCATTGTTTTGAATTGTACAAATGAAAGTGTTGTAGATTGATTTTCAAGTTATAAAGAGGTGTGAAAAACAGAATTTTTATATTTTTTTTTGCTAGTTCCTCCTGTTATATAAAATTTCATTATAGACGAAGAAAATATATTTTAAAGTGTTATATGTTTACCGTTACTTTCAATAACTTCATGTAAACTTTTCTGCATTGAATGAAATAATTTTTTCGTAATATCTGAACTAATTTTCATCCATTCTTCAAGAAGTATTTGCTTTAACCCATTTTTTGATGAAACATGGTTTTCTCGCACACGTCTATTCAAGTGGTCCCATAAATGTTCGATCTTAATTAGATCTGTAGACTGAGGTGAAGTGGTGTGAGCAGTGTTGTACAAAACCCACAATCGAGCAATTTCTGCTGGATGCTTGGGGTCGTTGACATGCTGGAAGTGGTAGTCGTTCTCTATTATTATTATTTATTTTCTTTAAGAATATTGAAATAAGGTATGTTGTAATTATAGCTCTCCAACCACAGATGCCGATATACACCACCACCCCAAAACTCCAGTACCCCCGTGTGTGAATATTTTTTTACGCAGCACCATTTAGCGCTCTACGAACAGTCAGAGGATGAACAACCGTACCAACGTTTTTTTTAGCATTGCAGCTATCTTCGATGATGCGGTTTTCTGATTTTTTTATTACCTTTCTATCTCCAGTTTATCCCGTTCTGATGGCGCAAGCGGCCTTCGACTTCTCGGTTGATACTCACAGTCTGGGTAATTTATGAAACGATTTGTAGTACCGTTGATTGTGGAACGGAGGCGTTGAACTATTTCTCTTATTTTCCGAATAGTCTTTTGTTATTTATAAGCATTCAATATAATTTAACGCTCCTCAACAGTCGTTTCTTTTCTTTTTTGACTATTTACTTTTTACCGTTACTTTTATTAAATTTTCAACTTGCATTTTTAAATATTACATCTCGTCACATGTTGCTTTGATATATGCGTTATCTTTTAGCTCAGTCGCCACTTGTGTCGGAGCTTTGCAGCCATTTACGTTTTGACATGAGTAAGAGGGCATCGAAAAAATATTTTCAAAGAAAGTTTTGTATTTTCAAGTGACTATTGTGAAGGCAATAATAATTAATTATAGCTGAAAATTGAGTATCTTTATCGTTATTACAATATAATTTGGTGTAAGTATTGATAAAAAGTTAAAAAATTTAAATTTTATGAAATAAAACTTAAATGGTCCCTTGAGGAAGCATCATGTGCTTATCAGATAAGTAGATTTTGTTACTTCTATATAAAAAATAAAGTGACTGTGAAACTGATTTTTCTGATGACGACAGCATCGCTGACTCACCCTTGGGGCTGCAAAATGTTCTCTATATGCTATGACTTAGGCTTTTGCTACAATTTTTAAATTTACTAGGGGAACGAAGACTATCCCCTTGAAAATGAACCGATCGTAAGTTTTTCGTTCGTTTGAGCCGCATTGTGCCACGTTTCGTCAATCATTGTATTTTTTTGACAACTATGTAGTACACTAGTCTCCCATTGGTTTATTTGCACACTCAAGGAATTTCCGCATTGAGAACAAAAAAGAATTACTGGCTGTAAACTGCCTGTGCAGATGCAAAATCGGGTTGATGCAAACGACTATGTAGGTTCGTTTTACGGAATTGGTATTTCTACAGTCTCCTGGAAAGACTCAAAAGTGGTCAACATGGCTTCAACATTAGCTGGCATAAAGCCATACAAATACAATGTCCGAACACTCTCCAGCTGTTGAGAGGTTCAATAAAAGAACACAGTGCGTCGAGAAAATCCCATGTCCAAATATTATAAACGAGTATAACAAGATAACGGTACTGTTCAAACCTACTAAATGCGCGATAAATCAATAATACGACAGAGAACATAAATCTTACCACCGAGATGATATGAGAGAGCTTTATGGGAGCCGGCGTGAAAATTGGACGATGAGCGTGGCACCACCCACTTTTTGGTGAAATCCCATATCTCCAGACCCGACCAACCGATTTCGACAAAATTTAGAACGTGGCATAAATCTTAAATTTTTATATCACATTGGAAAATGGACGAAATCGGACAACAACTTTACATACATATTTACATATGGCTCAAGCAGCTCACGACTTCCGGTCTTTGACCAAGTATCCTCTGGGTAGCTTAAATATATCCGTTTGAAGGCGAGCTAAAGTGAGAAGGTGAGAACTCCAATACATAGGGTTGTGCGCTAGGTTTGGGACCCACCACGTAAAAAAACACCCACAATGAAAAGAAACAACAAGCCACGGATGAGTGACCCCCATTTTGATGGCGACCATGGAAAACGAATTAAGGACTATGATTTGAGGGCATGCACCTGGAATGTCCGGTCTCTTAATTGGGAAGGTGCCGCTGCCCAGCTGGTTGATGTCCTCGTTAGAGTGAAGGCTGACATCACCGCCGTCTAAAAAATGCGATGGACGGGACAACGACTGAGACGAGTAGGTCCTTGTGGCATTTACTACAGTGCCCATATAAAGGAGCGAAAGTTTGGTGTGGGATTCGTGGTGAGAGAAAGCCTCCGTCGCCGAGTACTACCATTCACTCCGGCGAATGAACCTCTAGCCACAATCCGCACTAGAGCGAGGTTCTTCAACATATTGGTGATTTGCGCTTACGCACCGACGGAAGAGAAGGACGATGTGACCAAAGATGCCTTCTATGAGCGTCATGCTCTCTTGGAGCACACCTATGAGAGCTGCCCCCGCCACAAAATCGTGCTTGGCGTCTTCAAGGCAAGGGTGAGCAAAGAAGGTATCTTTGGCACAACAGTCGCTAAATTCAGGCTCAACGACGAGGAGTGCCGTGTCGCAGGGGAGAGATAACAGACTGTCTACCTCGCAACGTTAAGATCGGCCACAACACGTGCGGGATGGGATAGATACTGAGAGTTGTAGAGGGAAGCGAGAAGCATCTGCAGACAGAAAAAGAAAGAGGCCAAAATTCGTGAGTACGAAGAGCTTGACAACCTGGCCGACAGGGGTAATGCTCGAAAATTCTACGATAAGATGCATTGGCTAACAGAAGGTTTCAAGACCGGAGCATCCCAAAGCATACTAAAACTATGGAGGGAACACTTCGGCTCCCTGCTGAATGGTAGTGAAAGTACACCCCACGACAAGGCAAACCCGATTCCCCAATCGATGACGATGGAGCAGACGTTCCATTGCCCGACCATGAAGAAAATCGAATAGCAATAACCAGGCTGAAGAACAACAAAGCAGCGGGGGCCAATGGATTGCCGCCGAGCTATTCAAACACGGCGGCGAAGAGCTGATAAGAAGCATGCATCAGCTTTTTTGTAAAGTATGATCGAATGGAAGCATGTCCAACGATTGAAATTTAAGTGTGCTCTGCCCAATCCACAAAAATGGAGACACCACAACCTGCGCCAACTACCGTGGGATAAGCCTCTTCAACATCGCATATAAGGTTCTATCGAGCGTATTGTGTGAATGAATGACTAAACTCCACGGTCAACAAACTGTTTGGACCTTATCAGTGTTGCTTTAGATCTGGCAAACCAACCACTGACAAGATATTCACCATACGTAAAATCTTGGAAAAGACCCGCGAAAAGAGAATCAAAACCCTCCATCTCTTCGTCGATTTCAAAGCTGCCTTTGACAGCATGAAAAGGAGCTGCCTCTATGTCGCTGGTCTGAATTTGGTATCCCCGCAAAACTAATACAGCTGTGTAAACTGACGTTGAGCAACCAAAATCGGGAAGGACCTTTCTGCGACTACAGCGGCTGGCGTATGTTGATGATATTGACATAATTGTCCTTAACAACCACGCCGTTAATTCTGCTTTCTCCAGAATGGATAAGGCAGCGAGGCAAAGCTGGTGGTAACGAGGGCAAGACGAAATATCTCCTGTCATCAAACAAACAGTCGTCGCACTCGCAACTAGGCACCCACGTCACTGTCAAAACTTCGAAGTCGTAGATAATTTCGTCTTGATTGGAATCATCATCAATGCCAACAACAACATCAGTCTCGAAATCCAACGCAGGATATCTCTTGCCAACAAGCGCTACTTCGGACTAAGAAAGCAATTGAGAAGTAAAGTCCTCTCTCGACAAACAAAAAAAACTCTATAGTCACTCATTATTCCCATCCTGCTATTTGGTGCAGAGGCATGGACGATGACAACATCTGATGAGTCAACGTTGCGAATTTTCAAGAGAAAAGATCTGCGAAAGATTTATGGTCCTTTGCGCGTTGACCACGGCGAATATCGCATTCGATGAAACGATGAGGTGTATGAGATATATGACGGCATTGACATAGTGCAGCGAATTAAAAGACAGCGGCAACACTGCCGAGGTCATGTCGTCCGAATAAGCGAAAACACTCCAGAAGTACTTGACGCAGTACCCACCGGGGGAAGCAAAGGTGGAAGGGCAAGGTGCAGAAGGCTTCGCTTGGAATCTCCAATTGACGCCATGTAGCAAAAAGAAGAAACGACTGGCGTGCTTTTGCTCACTCGTCTATAATCGCATAAGCGGTGTCTACGCCAGTAAAGAAGAAGAATTTCAGTAAAAAATATCTACACATTTGCCAACAATTCTCATGAAAACATTTATTGCAAACATATGTACATGCAAGTATACATATATGTACATATGCATGTATTTACGTACTATTCCTATCCACCTACCCAGCCTATCTTCAAATATTATTTATATGTACATACATACATATATGTATAAAAGCTACCGCTATAAAAGTTCGGTCGCGCGGTCGATCCACTACGCGGCAGTCGTGTGCGGAATGAAATAAATTTTGCTAGAATATATTGCCTATACTTAATGAATATGTATATACTTTAAATTCATATAGCAGGTAATTCAACCCAAAATATTGTTTTTTTTTTTCAAAATAAACAAAGTTGTTTTCAAAACTATGTAAATACATTTTGTAATGAATAGGTAATAATATATTGTAACCTTTAACTATCCAAACAGCTTTGCGACTCAAGTAGCTCTTATAATTTTTCTATTACATTTTTATAGATTATAGCAAATAATTTAGTACAATTAAAGTTTTTTTCGAGTAGTCGAGTATAGAATGATCGCAGCGAAGTACTGAACAAAATTTCAGAACCTCCACGTATGCGCTCGAGAGTCGAGTAGGGAACGTGTGCAGCGGCTTGAAGATCAAAATATTTGAAATATTAGAGCTCTCATTAGCGAGTCAAGCTCTGAGTTTCCAATGCCTTCATAATCAGAGAGAAAGACCGCGGATATGAACGACTAGAGGTCGTTATCAAGTTTTAGCTAATAGCAAAATATTGGCTTTCAGGTACGATCCATAGATTGGATATGCTTAACAGCCTTCCGTCCAAATCGGAACCATGAATATGATCTGCTCTAAGTGTTCTGCCAAAAACTGGGCCGATGAACCAAATAGTATATGCTGTGCTTCTGAAGAAGTCAATCTCCCCAATATGTAGGAGCCGCCACAGCCAATCAAAAATTTAATGAAAAATAGTCACACATTCTGTTCATTTGTTAAAAAACATACGTTTATTGTACCACCTTTTTCAAATGACGTCCTTTCGCGTTAAAGAAATAAGGGAATATAATTATATGCCTACTTTTAAAATAGAGGGACAATTTTATCATCTAATAGGTAGCTTCCACGATCAACAGACCAAAGTTACCAATTCCCGTGCGAAACCGGGCGGGCTGCTAGTATGGTACACAGGTATGTATCGGGTGATTTTTTAAGAGCTTGATAACTTTTTTTTAAAAAAAAAACGCATAAAATTTGCAAAATCTCATCGGTTCTTTATTTGAAACGTTAGATTGGTTCATGACATTTACTTTTGAAGATAATTTCATTTAAATGTTGACCGCGGCTGCGTCTTAGGTGGTCCATTCGGAAAGTCCAATTTTGGGCAACTTTTTCGAGCATTTCGGCCGGAATAGCCCGAATTTCTTCGGAAATGTTGTCTTCCAAAGCTGGAATAGTTGCTGGCTTATTTCTGTAGACTTTAGACTTGACGTAGCCCCACAAAAAATAGTCTAAAGGCGTTAAATCGCATGATCTTGGTGGCCAACTTACGGGTCCATTTCTTGAGATGAATTGTTCTCCAAAGTTTTCCCTCAAAATGGCCATAGAATCGCGAGCTGTGTGGCATGTAGCGCCATCTTGTTGAAACCACATGTCAACCAAGTTCAGTTCTTCCATTTTGGCAACAAAAAGTTTGTTAGCATCGAACGATAGCGATCGCCATTCACCGTAACGTTGCGTCCAACAGCATCTTTGAAAAAATACGGTCCAATGATTCCACCAGCGTACAAACCACACCAAACAGTGCATTTTTCGGGATGCATGGGCAGTTCTTGAACGGCTTCTGGTTGCTCTTCACCCCAAATGCGGCAATTTTGCTTATTTACGTAGCCATTCAACCAGAAATGAGCCTCATCGCTGAACAAAATTTGTCGATAAAAAAGCGGATTTTCTGCCAACTTTTCTAGGGCCCATTCACTGAAAAACAACAACAACATTTAAATGAAATTATCTTCAAAAAGTAAATGTCATGAACCAATCTAACGTTTCAAATAAAGAACCGATGAGATTTTGCAAATTTTATGCGTTTTTTTTTTAAAAAAAGTTATCAAGCTCTTAAAAAATCACCCGATATATAATATATGTACATATGTATGTGGGATCGACCATTAAAGAAAACGCACTTGTTAATTGAATTAACTATTTTATTATTTCTAAGTTTATAAATTTCTTATTAGTTAGAATAAGCATACTGATGTTATATATACAGATTTTACCATTCAACCATTCAATTCTTTTGAATAAACTTGATTTTATTGGTTTTCAACCAACATTTCTAGAATGGGTTGCTTCTTATCTTAGTAATAGAATTCAACAAGTCATATTTAACGATACTTTTTCTGACGTAATCAATATTCCTTCAGGCGTTCCTCAAAGGTAGCCATCTTGGTCCAATTCTGTTCTTGTTATTTATTAATGACATATCATCTGTTATTATGTATTCAAGAGTTTTATTATATGCTGACGATGTAAAACTTTTTTAATCGGATACTTCAAATACCGAAAGATGTCAGTTGAAAACAGACTTAAACAACTTAGTTTCTCGGTGTGCTAGAAATGACATGCTATTGAACCTTAAAACGATGTGCTTTTCACGTATGTAAGTAGATCTGTAGACCCTACTTCATACGTAATAAAAAACTTTAGGTTGGAGCAAGTATGTAGTTTTGTTGATGTGAGAGTAACTATGTAATCTTCACGCATATTCCACGGTTTTTAAAGCTAAAGGCGCTCTTAATTTTGTGAAACGTTGGTCTAAAAAATTTAGAGATCCGCTTACTACAAAAATTTTTTTTACATCTTTGGTGAGGCCTATATTAGAGTATGCTTCTGTGGCTTGGAACCCTAGTTATGACGTCCATTTGGAGAAGTTAGAGTCCATTCAAAAACAATTTTTACTAATTGCCTTAAATCATTTGCATTGGGATTCCAGTTTAAATCTTCCCTCTTACATTAACCGTTTAAAACTTATAAATCTCCCTGCACTCGCTAGTTGTAGGGAGATGCGTGGTATACTATTTCTTTTAAAACTCATGAATGGGTCAGTCTGTAGCCCATCTCTCTTATCTGATATTAATTTTAACGATCCCGCTCGCTCTATCAGGCAGTTTACTTTTAAAATTTTCTAGAACAAATTTTGAGTTAAAGGATCTATTCCGTCGTATATGTCACGATTATAATTCTCATTCCAGTAAATTTGATCTAACAGACTCCCTCTTTACCTTTAAAAAAATTATTTTATCTACTCTTAAAAAGTAACATTTAAAAATAATAAACTTACTTTAATTTAATTCTTAATTGTGGCTGTTGAAATTTTTGTTTCTGTTGCTGAGCAGTTTAAGATCGCAACGCTTAAATCTCTCTTGCCCTTTATGACTTGGCTAATTCCGCTCGTTTGCGGGTTGCGCCCTTCGCGTCGGTTGGGCGGGAGAAGGGTAATCGTTTTATATATTATTATTATTATTACAAATGTTCCATCCGCCTAAATAAGTGCGTCGCGCGCAGTGACTGTTTGATGACTGTGCTTATGTCCCTTTTGTCAGGTTGGTCGTCCCTATTATCAGTGTTAAATTTGGTAAGTGTAGTGAGTGTGCGTACCAGTCGTACTCCAAAAGTCACTATTTTTTTGATCTACTCATACGCGAACTTTTTCATTCAACTCAACTCACTGAAAAAAACACAGTGATGAGTAAA
This sequence comes from Bactrocera tryoni, assembly GCF_016617805.1. Taxonomy (NCBI): domain Eukaryota; kingdom Metazoa; phylum Arthropoda; class Insecta; order Diptera; family Tephritidae; genus Bactrocera; species Bactrocera tryoni. The sequence goes on along the minus strand of NW_024396366.1, from coordinate 10,184,278 downwards.
AATCAACCCATTTTGCCGTACACATCATTCCGTGCATCTTGAGTCTTCGATTCAAAATATGTCACTCAATTCAACTCTTGTTCAGTGAGCGTTTAATAAAATGAGCATATGTTGACGAAAGCATCATTCGGTTCAATATGAGTTGATCGTGTATGAGTAAACTATTAGCAACAAAACGACAAGATGTGAGCATTGCGACTGCATATACATTAAAATTTCTATGCGAGCCTCTTGCGTTCCACGAACTGCAGCTTGTTCTTGTAGCTTGTTTTTGTTTTCTTTCATTTTAGTCAAAATCTTCGTTTCGCTATGACTAACATATCATTTTTGTAGTACATAATTAGTTGCATTTTGTTATTTGATCGATATGGAGGGTATCACTGAAAAAATTCGGAAGGAGTTGATCTAGATGACCTGCTGCCTGATGCAACAACGGTGTCTCGAGCTACGCTAAAGTTGGCGGATGATAGTTTTTTTATCATTTATTAAAGATGAGATAGCCGAAGTTGCTCATTGTGGTGGAGAAACAGCCACAGTTGACTTGTGGATGGACAGTTACGTCCATCGCAACTTTCTTGGTGTCACCTTGCACTATCAAAAAGATTTAAAATTGGTAGATCTAATTTTAGGTGTTAAGTCAATGGAATTCGAGCATTAAACTAATACAAACGTTTTACATAAGTTGGACACTTTGTTTGCTGAATTCGGCATATGTAATAATTTGAACCAAATGAAGTTCGTTACTAATACAGGCCTAAATATCGTCAAAGCTTTGCACAACAATATTCCGTTAAACTGCAGCAGCCATTTGCTTGCCAACGTTTTGGATAATTCGTTAAAGGAATCGATAGAAGTTGCTGAGTAAGTAGAAATGTGCAAAAAAATTGTCAAATATTTTAAGAAAGCTAACTTACAGCATCATTTACAAACCTCGTTAAAAAACTAATGCCCAACAAGATGGAATTCAAATTTCACAATGTTTAAGTCCATCGTGGACAATTGATTCAGCATTAAAGAAATTCTGAAAGAACAACAAGAAAGCCAACGATTGTTGCTTATAAACATTTCAACGCTGAAACAATTGGTGGATTTATGTAGCGATTTCGAAATCATTTTTTAGAAGCTTCAATTTTGCAATTTTTTCGTTCGTCCATTGAAAAAATGCTGCATATTTGCGCAGCACCAGTGGCAGATGTACCGGCTCTGTTAACATTAAAAGAAAATATTCTTAATAATGTTGACGAAATCTGGATTACTACCAAAAAAAACGTCACAATCGAAGAACTAACAAAAAAGCTAGAGGAAATGGAAGAAATGTGTAAAAAACTTTCACTGGAAGTAAATACTTTAAAAGCCGGAAATATAAAGCTTAAGTCCACTGATGTAAAGAAAATTCAAAATTTGTAAAATAAGGTTGAATTCTCAACGGATGAGGAAGAACTAGCTAGAGAAATGGAATGGATTCTAAAAAAAAGACCAGGTAAGAAACGAAAAGCGGAGTGTTCTCCTGATCTTCAGGAAAAAGCAGATAAGGCCATATCAAAACCGCTTAACCCAAAAAATAGTTCGCGGCCTCCACCAATTATGGTGTCTGGAGATGCCACAGGCAGTAATTATCAACAACTATATGCTATTGCAAAATCAGAAGCAAAAAACAATTTTACCATTAAGCTTTTATATAATGGAATATATAAAGTAAATACTTTCTCCGTAGAGGACTACAGATGCATATCGAAAGCACTTTCCTGTAGAAATATATCTTGGTAATGTTTTGAGAATAAGCAAACGCGTCCAATTAGAGTTATTGTGAACAATTTGCACAACTCTTATGATCCGAAATCGATTATTAATGACTAAAAATAGTAAAGATTAAATGCACTGAGTGCTGTCAATCATCTTCCTTTACGAAACCAAAGCTATATTGAACTCAATTGTTTCTACCACATTGATGATACCACAATGCAAACATTGCATTTGGCCACACACAAAACTAATGTGGCAAACAACCAAGATGCGTTAAGTGCGCCGGTAAGCATAAAACATCTGAATGTTCGAAACCAGAGAAACAGCAGCCTAAATGCTGTAACTGTTGCGAAGCACATCCAGCCAACTATCGAGCATGCCTTGTTGCCAAAAAATTACAGAAATTCGAGCTAACACAATTGGCCACAAAAAAGGGGATGGTCTAACCCAAAAAGTAGAAGGTTCTGTAGACTTTAGAACAAAAAACAATGAACATCAACAACAGGAAGATCCTAAAGTTACAGCTGAAACAACTAAAAAATTTACTTTTTCTCATGTTCTAAAAGCAAATAATAATGATAATATATCATCTAACAGCATTTTATCACAGATCTTACAGAAACTCAATAAACAAGACGAATTCAACACTTCCTTACAAAATCGCTTATGCAAACTTGAAAAATATCTTTTTAATACCAAAGTTGACTAAACCTTTAAAAATTCTTCTATGGAACTCAAATGGGTTAATCAAACATAAGAATGAAATCGAAATTGTACTAAACTCCGAAAATGTCGACGTATGTATGATATCGGGGACACATTTTACGTCACAAACCTATTTTAAAATTCAAAATTATGAAACTTACCATACTATTCATCCTAGCAATTGCGCCCGTGGCGGAAGCGCAATACTCATTAAAAATACTGTTAAACATTTTGAGGAAGAAAAACTAGTGGACACGAGTCCACTACTAATCTCCAAAAAGCTGTAAATAAAGTCGTACAATGGGCAAAGAAATGGCAGATAAAACTGAATGAAGCTAAGTCTGTACAATTATTTTCACATACAGCAAGATACAGCACTTACCAATTTTCATAGACGGTGTACGAATACCGTACTTTAATGCCGCTAAATACTTAGGAATGACGCTTGACACTAAGCTACGGTGGAAAGTTCACGTAAAAAACAAACGTAAGGAGCTGGACATGCGACTCAAAAATTATAATTGGTTAATCGGTAACAAATCAGTGTTATCCATCGAAAATAAGTTACTTATCTATAAGCAAATACTCCGATCGATATGGAGCTATGGTGCACAACTCTGGGGATGTACTAACGCAAACAATAAGAAAGTCATCCAACAATTTCAAAACAAAGTACTAAGACTAATTGTCAAAGCGCCTTGGTATTGTAGATGTGCTAATATAGAGCGTGATCTAGGCGTAAACTCGGTTAACGCAGAAATATTAAAAATTGCAACAGCACATAGTGCAAGATTGCTTCAGCATTGTAACGAAGAAGTAGCTATGTTAACTTCTAGAGATGGACCACCAAGGCGACTCAAACGCCTGAAACCCAGCGATCTTTCAAATTAGCCAATACTCTCATAGTAGTTTTGTGATTTTGTAATTAGATATTTAAGTCCTATTCAAGTTGCTTGTTAGTCCTTTCTTTTATTTGAACTAGTTGCAATGTATAAACAATATAAAAACAAGTAAGGAAGGGCTAAGTTCGGGTGTCACCGAACATTTTATACTCTCGCATGATAAAGTGATAATCGAGATTTCATTATCAGTCATTTACATATTTTTCAAATACCGTATTTTTGTAAAGTTTTATTCCGCTATCATCATTGGTTCCTAATGTGTATAATATACAGAGAAGGCATCAGATGGAATTCAAAAAAGCGTTATACTGGAAGAAGGCGTGGTTGTAAACCGATTTCACCCATATTTTGTACATGTCATCAGGGTGTTAAGAAAATATTATATGCCGAATTTCATTGAAATCGGTGCAGTAGTTCCCGAGATATGGTTTTTGGTCCATAAGTGAGCGACGCCACGCCCATTTTCAATTTTTAAAAAAAGTTTGGATGCGGCTTCCTTCTGCCATTTCTACCGTAAAATTTAGTGTTTCTGACGTTTTTTGTCTGTCGGTTAACGCACTTTTAGTGATTTTCAACATAACCTTTGTATGGGAGGTGAACGTGGTTATTATCCGATTTCTTCCATTTTTGAACTGTATATGGAAATGCCTGAAGGAATCGACTCTATAGAGTTTGGTTGACATATGTAGCTGTAGTAGTTTCCGAGATATGCACAAAAAACTTGGTAGGGGGCGGGGCCACGCCCACTTTTACAAAAACATTACGTCCAAATATGCCCCTCCTTAATGAGATCCTTTGTGTCAAATTTCACTTTAATATCTTTATTTATGGCTGAGTTATAACACTTTATAGGTTTTCGGTTTCCGCCATTTTGTGGGCGTGGCAGGGGGCCGATTTTGCCCGTCTTCGAACTTAACCTTCTTATGGAGCCAAGAAATACGTTTACCAAGTTTCATCATGATATCTAATTTTTACTCAAGTTACAGCTTGCACGGACGGACGGACAGACAGACATCCGGATTTCAACTCTACTCGTCACCCTGATCACTTTGGTATATACAACCCTATGTCTGACTCTCTTAGTTTTAGGACTTACAAACAACCGTTATGTGAACAAAACTATAATACTCTCCTTAGCAACTTTGTTGCGAGAGTATAAAAAAAAAGATCTGGATTCCAAATATTTGTGTGTGGCAAAAAGTTGCTTGTGTTTCGTTTCCACCTGCGTTACAAATGCAGCCCAACGTTCAAGACGCAATAAAAAAATTTTGTACTTCACAAACTAAGTACTTGGACATTACATCAACAAATTCTGCTCAAATTAGCCCAAACACACCAAATTGCGTTACTTCAGAATTTTGATTTGAAAGCTCAACTTTTTCAACAAGTATACAAGTAGACAAGGATCAAAATGTTTCGTTTTTTCTCCAACCTAATTAAGAAGTCGACACTTCTTCAAAACACCTGAAGATGAGCTGGAAAGCTACTGTAGAGAAATTGCTTCGATGATGACTAAGACTTCGAGTCCGTACGAGTGGTAAAATTCCTCAGATGGTCTCGTCTTCCGACTCATATACTACACTGGGAGTATGTTTTGATCATCCCAATTCCTCTGCAATAATACTGCTCCATATCCGAATTTCGAAGCGTCTGTATGTACTTCCGTTATCGCTTGCGGATTGTATAATTTTAAATCTGAAGCGTTAATTAGTGCCGCTTTTAGTTGCTGAAATGCGGCTAGTTGCTCATCACCTCTTGTTTCAAAAACTCTGACAGTGGTCTAGCAATCGTGGCGTAACCTTCGATGAATCGCCTGAAGTATAACGTCAGTCCAAGGAATCCTTGCATAACTTTTTTTATCACATGGCAGCGGGAAGTGTTTGATGGCGTTCGTCTTTGGCTCGGATGGTATTATGCAACTTTTATGGATGATGTACCCCAGAAACTCTACATTCCGCACCGAAAACTGACACTTTTTTATTCAATGAATTATTATTATCAGATTTTCTATGTACACGATCACGATTCCCTTATCAAATCTCTGAATATGTCTAGAATGAATCTTGAAAACACTGCTGGTGAATTCCGAATTCCAAATGGTACTATACATACAAAAACTCATATTGTCCAGTTCCCGTAACGAATGACATATACTTTGTGGACTCAGCACTTGCGTATTCCGATGTATTGTTTTTAATGACCCCATCTTCCAGCCATCGGCCAAACATCGCCACAGGTGCTTGCACGTTCTTTGCTTTTAGATACTCTCTTATTAACTTATTTATCTTCACCGCCTGTGTAATACTAAGATGCTGAAAATCGTTGTCTGGTGCTTCACTCATACTAAAAGGTAGATATATAGTATATCTCCAAATTCTCCGATCAACTCACTGATACGATTGTTATCTTGTTTCATACGACGTTGATGCCACAGTGCATGGTGTCAGCCGTCGGGCTCGTTTACCGGATGCTGACTTGCTCCTTACGCGCTTTTTCTAACATCTATACATGCCCCACTCGAGATTCTTCCGTGTTTGCCAATTTCGCCATTTCCTTCCACATGCTTTTCTGATTCTGAGAGCCGTATCGCGCATACTCCGCACCTATTTATGGCACCATTCGACACCTCGCTGTGCCTACGCAGTCCTCTCACTGCACTCTCTTGCTCTTCAGCACCACCTGTCTCTGCTAAGTCGTGCCTTTTAGCACTCATCACATGTTCCTTCATAACACCCTTCGACACCTCACTGTGTCCACGCCAAGTTGATGAACTACGTCCACTTGCCCTATGGCACCAGCTTCTTCTCCGCTCGCATCAGATGGAACTACTATGGTACAAACATTTCTGTCGGTTGCTTCTACTCCCTTTATCTAATATCCATAGGTATGTTGTCAATAGCCATTGCGATCGCAAAGCTACCCATGGTTACTAATTCACTGCTGTCTATGCCAACTAAATGCTTTATTTCCTTACTTAATTCAACATCAGATCGTGGCATCAACAAAGCATCTTTCCGAATCAAACACAAGTCGGAACCAGTATCAATTAATGCTGACATCGTTTGCGGCATCATATTGGGTGCCGTAAAAATAACATCTTTAAATAGTAAACTGCTGTTCCTGCTTATCTTCGTCATTGTACTCATGCTGCTCCTTTTGCTGACCTTGGCAATAGTTTTACAATCGGATGCTTTATGCCCTTCTCTTCCGCAACTATAGCACTTGAATCTATTCCGTGGCGATCTCTCGCCAAGTGTTAACTTTCTCCGCATCTGAAACATCTCCTTTCTCCAAAATTGAAATTTGATGTAACCTTGTTTGACGACGTTGGTACCAAACTCGCCCTTCAATACTGACTTCAGCGAACTCCAGTTCCAAATTCCTTCTTGACTACGAACGTGCATCTTTGCAGCATCTTTTAACAACTGCTAGGCATAGATATATTTCTGCAGCTCACTCCAATGCACTGCTTCCGCATTATTTTCGAAGTCTTGTAGCCATTGTTCGAAATTAAGCTGCTCTACAATTTGTGTATTCACGCCACGCCAGCTACGTCCGCCTCGTCATCGCTTGCATTCAGACGGAAATGTTCCAGCAATCTGTCTTGCAGTAGGGTTTTCCGTTCGCTAGCTACTAACCACAACCTTTCCAAATTTTCCAAAGTCCGTCCAATGTCAATGCTAAAATCTGTTTAGGGTCCATTGTCTTCCAATGCTCTTAGGAATTTAATATCTATACAAAATACTATTATTATAATGCGAAAAGTTACAAAAGTTTATTTTCATTGAAGGAAGAGCTATACGAAATACTATTTTAAGAAACCACTTTTGTAGTTAATTCACATACAGTGGTATTCAGAAAAATATGAGGAACACTCTAAATGACACTGTTTGCAAATTATGTTTAACTCTTTATTTTTTATAATATATATTATAATAACAGTCGATTGTAGTGAACATTACTGTCCTTCCGGGAATAGATTTCAATGCAACAACAATTGGAGCGCAACTATGTAACCCCGTTTGAAGCAGCTACTGCTATTTGTGTACATACGCAAAGCCTTGGCCCCAACCAATGAATAAAATATTTGGAAAATATGAATATTTTGCTGTGCCTACTCCTTATGCAACAGTCGCTAGAAGAAAAGGAATATTTATGAGATTTAAAGAACGTACATAGTTTATCGCAAATTGTTACCTCCCGTCATGGTTTCCAGCAGAGCTCTCAGTGTATCGTGAATTCCATTTAAAACACTCATGTGCTCTTTGTGTTGTCTCTCCAAAATCTCTTTCAGCTGCGCATGGTGATTTTCAATGAGACTGCTCGCCTCTTCCACACAGCTTTGGTTTGTGCGCTGTTTGGGTTGCTGTTTGTTTGGCACAACCTCAAGCACCTGACCCATTGCAACCTCTTCAAGTGCCTCCACTTCGAAGATGTCCAAACTGTCCGCGTTTGCCTAGAATTCCGAACGGATCATTAAATAGCTTAGTTTTTAGTTTTGTAATATGTTACTTACGTCCAACCTAATGTTGGCAGTAGCATCACCTTCATCCTCAATGGTAACATCGACCATTTCAGCTGTTGTCTGTAATATACACCAATTTTATTATCACATTTATAATCACAACTTTAAATTTTGACAGACGTTACTCACCGACAAACCAATTTCGGGAGTGAGCCCATCACCGTCCACCATGTCGCTGGAAAAAAAACTCCAGAATTTTCCGGTCCATGGCATCCAACGGTTTTGGACCGTCCTGCAACGACAGGTTTCCAGTTCGTCTGGCGAACGCTCTGTGGGCATTGCGCAGCTTCTTGACTGCCGTTTTTCAGTCTATCCAACACTAAAAAAAAACCAACACACATATGTAAATTGTAATGATATACACAAGAATATTTTAGTTTTACCTTTTTCCAGCAACGGCAGCCCAAACCTCTTCGTGCTTCTTCCTCGCGTTTGGTTTCATAAATTGGCCCCTTCCAACGCTGCGGTGCTGCTGCATTAAGTGCAGTAACCGCCTCTTTTGGCCATTCGTAACACGTCACGACGTACTTCTCTGTAAAGAAAATGCATCAAATCTTTTTTTACTATTCATATATAATATATTAACAAAAATATACTTACATTTGCTTTAAATTCAACTAATTCCATTTTGAATTTAACGAAAAATTTTTTTGTCATCACCTCAAATGGAAGTGAGAAAACCAATCGACAGTATTTCATTCAATTTGGTTACAGAAACACTTTCAATCGAGCATTCCTACTGAAATGGAATGGAACATATCAGCTGACTATCGATTGAATCGAGTAATTATTTTACAGAAACACATTGAGTGAGAGTGACGTCAAATAGAGAATTTGAGTGGAGAACATCGATCGAAATGGGTTACCGAAACGCACTACTGACTTGATGTTACTGCATTTTCGGATACCGTTACACGTCCGTATATATTAAGCGGCTTCTTTCCCGTTATAAAATTTTTCTTTGTGTTAAAAAAGAAAACGTTTTGACGCATGCTTTACTGCTCCTAAGTATTTCACCGAACTGTTCTTACGTTTATTTAATTTTCGAAAAATGTGGGATCGCCCATTAAACAAAACGCAATTGTCACTTGAATTAACTGTTATTATTTCAGAGTGTATACATTTCTTATTACAAATGCTCCGTTCGCTTACATAAGCGGGTCGCGCGAGTTGATTTATTTACTAGTTAGGAATAAAATAAATACATATGTATGTATATAATTTTAAGTCAGCCAATGAGATTGGTTCTGACTTATCTTTTATTTGTATAATATTTCACCGTATACACATATACTTCAATATTAAATATATTACACTTAAACTGTACAAATGTTACAAGTGGTAACTTGTTACTCGGCAGTCGACAATGATAAAGTGACCTCAAAGCTATTGCTCCAGTTGCTTATACATATATGTAGGTTTTGCTTATCGCTGCTCATGCTATTGAGATGCTGGTTGTTTACTAGTATATAACTATTTGGGTTGTTATTGTTTGTTGTACTGATAGTGCGCTTCTATTGTTCTAAGATAAAGTTGTTTTGATGATTTTTCTTTAATGTTTACTGAAACATAAGGTTGTGGTTAAAGGTTAAAGTATTAACTCTCCCCTCTCCTGTGAAAAATAGATCTCCTGATCTATAATTGAGTCTGGAGTAGATGAGTCATTCCTACACGTTCTATGGCAGCGTTGTAGTTTCTCAGATATACAGTTTTTTGATAAATTAGATATAGTTTGAATATTACAAATATACCTAATCCTAGGACTACAAGTACTCCTATAGTTATGAACATATTCTTGATTGGGTGTTCTTCAAATGGTATTAAAAATTTATTTAATTTTTTAATGTTGTCAAATTGATATTCGTTTTCTGATTTCAATGTTCTGGTTGTGGAATACTTCAGAGTCAATAATAATTGTTTAATTAAATTGGATTAAATTCATTCCTTCAATTGATTTTTCGTTTAAAATATGCTTTCCTTGTAATACGACATTACCATGTCCTAAATCTATAACAGGTGCGTTATTTTCTTGGATAAAATTACAATGGGCTTCAAAACCTTCGATCATTGGTATTGCACAATGTTTACAAATATATTTACTTAAATTATTTTTACATTTAGATGTTAATATTATTTTATCTTCACATTTACATACGATTTTATTCATATCCAATATGCCTTGACTATAGGATAATGGAGTAACTTTGTATGTTGTGCATTTCTTTTCAATGACTGGATATTTATAAATTACTAGGAGCGACCCGCCCCGGCTTCGCACGGATGCAATGCTGATGCTAAAGACATTACAGAAAAACTGTGAACATTGCAGTGGATGTTGTTACATACACATAGCGGCTTCGCACGGGCACTCAACATGACATTTACACAAATATTCACAATTTTTTGCGTCGAATTTAAAAAAAAGTATGAAATTTAATTCTTATATATTATTTAAGTTTTTTTTGTACTTTTTTCATTGTTTTATATTTTTTTGTTTTTGTATATTTTATTAGTGTTTTTTATATTTTTTTACGTTTTAATTTTTTTGTTTAATACGTTTCTTTTGTTTGTTTTTTCTCAATATCAGGTTTTTTTGTTTATATTTTAAATTATTGCAAGGAGGTCATAATCCCAAAAGAAAAACCTTTTATTGTGTTAGAGCTTCCCTATAAACTATATTTGATGTTGTTTTATTCTGTGGCAACAAAATAAATTGATTTTCAGGATTTAAGATTTTTTTGTACTTTTTTCATTGTTTTATATTTTTTTGTTTTTGTATATTTTATTAGTGTTTTTTATATTTTTTTACGTTTTAATTTTTTTGTTTAATACGTTTCTTTTGTTTGTTTTTTCTCAATATCAGGTTTTTTTGTTTATATTTTTAATTATTGCAAGGAGGTCATAATCCCAAAAGAAAAACCTTTTATTGTGTTAGAGCTTCCCTATGAACTATATTTGATGTTGTTTTATTCTGTGGCAACAAAATAAATTGATTTTCAGGGGCTCCGACCCGCGATAGTCCAACATACATTTGACCGTGAGTAAAAAATTTCTTTCGCAGGTCGATCCCTACTAATTCGAAGGTTTGACCTTGAGACTTGTTAATCGTTAATGCGAAAGATGTTTTTACCGGAAATTGCAGCCGTTTAAATGGGATTGGCAGATCAGTCGGGATCATCGGTATCCTCGGTATATGAGCCAGTTGACCAGCTGCTGGGCCAGTAATAATAGTTGCTACAATTAAATTGTCCTTTAACTCTTTAATAAGCAGCCTCGTCCCATTACACATGTTCGGAGGGCTTAAATTTCTTAAAAGCATTATTGGGATTCCGATTTTTAGCGACAACTCATGTGGTGGCAGTCCAGAAAGGTTCAACGAATTTAAAAATTCCTGTGGATAATGGACTGCGTCTTCGATATTAGTCACATTGTCGATTGATTTGTATGTTTTAATTTGGCCGGGGACTTTTTGAACTATTAGATTGTTTATTTTATTAACAGTATCATTCTTAGGAGACACTATAGCCCTAGAGCATAGCCAATGAAAGTCCTTTTGGTGCAAATTCTCGGTATCAGGGTATATAGCATCTATTAAGTTTTCCAAATTATGGAGTATTTGACCTAGGGACTCATCCAGAAGAATGTCACAATAATCGCTTAAATTTGGAGTGGGAAAAATTCCTTCTCCAAGTTTTAGCAGTTGTTGTGGGAAATCGCTATCAGTGATTCCATGAACAAGAGCTCTCATATTCGTTCGTAATTTCAATGTTTCAATTGAAGCCCATAGGGGTGACGATTTCAAGCATGCCTTGATGATATCTGCTCGCGTACCTCTGTTAATAACGGGGAGAGTTTGTCGAAAATCTCCCGCAAAAACAAAAGTAATCCCGCCCATGACTGCAGAGGAGTTCCTTAGATTCTGTAAGGTTCTGTTCACGGCTTCTATATGTGCTCTATGGCTCATCGTGCATTCGTCCCACATAATCAATGAAACGTCTTGTAGTAATTTACCAAGAGGTCCATTTTTGCGGATAGAACATGTAGATTGTTGCTCAAGATTTACGGATAGCGGAAGTTTAAAAGTAGAATGAGCAGTTTTTCCATCCGTCAAGAGAGTTGCAGCAATTCCTGAGGAAGCAACTGCTGTTGCTATCTTCTTCGATTCTCTTATCTAAGCAAGTATCAAATTAGCAAGAAACGTCTTTCCTGTTCCACCGGGTGCATCCAAAAAGAAAACTTTTCTTTTGTCATTAATGACGCTATCGACTATAGTTTCAAAAGCATCTCTTTGATCTGGGACTAATTTTGGTAGGTTTTCATTAACAAAAGCGGTCAAATTATGTGTATCATAGCGATTAGTCATTGTCTCTGCTCCATTGTTTTCTGTACGAACTGAACATGGTAAGCCAAATTCCCTTAGGCTTTTGTCATTTAATTGCATCAGTTTATTTTCTATTTGTATCAGACCTTGGTTGTAAATTTCCTCATTGTATGGTAAGGTGAAGTTTAGATTTTGCTGTCTGATTTTGTGTCTAATATCTTCACATAAATTGTCTTTGAAAATGTCCCATAATTTTAATGGTTCCGATGGCTGACAAAATAAAAGTATGACTACAAACAATTCTCTCAGTTGTTGTGAACATTGAGAAAGCAAAGCTTCTCTCAGAGTATTTTCCCAATGGTCATCGTTTTCTAGCAAACCTCTAGCACGGCAAGCAGCTTGATATGTTTCTTTGAGAACTCCGTCAACGGTTTTCAAGTACTGGAATGAGGTTGGGCCCCGTACGTGATGTAGCAACATCCTAAGATAGAAACACTCGGATTGAGAAGGGTGGACACAGTAGACTCTGCCTAAAGCTGCATCTTTTTTTATTCCTGGATGGCCAACTACGTTCTCACCACGCTTCCTTCTTGTGAACTTATTATTGACCCATGTATAGTATTGCGGGACTTCGTGGTATAGAAGTGTTTTTGCGAACTCATCTTCATTACATAGCTCAAAAAAAGCCAGCAAAGTTGTTTTACGTGGATTTTGGGCCACTTGTTCCGCCGTTTCTGCGGTAAAATACACCCTTTGGCCATTTTCTAAGTGAACAGCTAACTGCAAGACTGTAGGATGTCGCTCGTGGATCGGAAATTCCAATATTCGCCAGGCAGCTTCGGAAGTACTTATGTAGCGGCCATTCACGTAGTTTTCCACTTCATCATTTGGGTTTCTGACGCCAAATGTGGCTTGATCCGATCCTTTATTTATGTATTTACAAATGTATTTGATGGCTTGAACTGAGTGACAGTACTCAACATTTATGTGAGCATTGAACGTCCTGCACAAAAGTGGAGAATAAGGAACAATCCAGCTATTATCTATAGTGAAATTACTGCCTCTGATATTGAGCGAAGCGCTCTGACCTCCATTTGCGGCATCACGACGACGATATACTGGATATCCGTCATCTCCGGTTTTGAGTTTCGTTGCGGGTATTTTTTTGTGCAAATTCCGTTTTTCATACATGGTGCTGTTAAGTTATGTTCTCCGCATGGTCCGTGCATTTTTAGTTACGATATCGTACAATATTGGATCGTTTTGTTGGTTGGGAAGTTCCGCAACTATGACCCTATCAATTTCGTCTGGTTGGATTTTTGTCTCTAGCCAAAACAGCATATGACAGTGTGGTAAACCTCGCTTCTGCCACTCCACACTCACCATGTAACATTTCACTTTGCCGAATATTTCATCTTTGTTGAATAATTTTATGAATTTCTTCATTTTTAAGTGAAACACCCTTGAAATGATGTCATGACGATCGAAAGATCGCTGACCAGGTATTAGTTCCGCTTTAATTTCAGGCCATTCAGGATTGCACGTAAACGTGACAAATAAGTCTGGTCTCCCGTAGTTTCGGACATACGTCATCGCGTCTTGTGTTTTTTCATGCAGGTAACGTGGAAATGAAGATGGTAAGATTACGCGCTGACCGATATTTGATGGGTCAACATTTCCGTCTTGATTTAAAGCGTCTCTGAGATGAATGTATTCTTCAGCCCTTAGTCTCTGTTGGTTACGACATATGTAATTCAATCGTTCCGATATCATTTTTGCCATCATATCGACAATATATTGGCTAAATAAGTCCCTGTAATAATGTAATGGATTAAAACTGTAGTGTAAATAAAATATATCTGTAAGCATTGTGGATTTTGGCCTGATGGTAGTAAAAGGCTACCAATAAGATGATATGCCTGGCCCTCTATTTTGAAAGTTGGCATAAAACTACCTTCTCTTATTTCTTTGGCGCCAAACGAAGTCATTTGACAAAGGCTATTGTACTTACGGATGTTGGTTAGGAAATCTCTAGATAGCGAATGATTATTTGTCAAAAGATTTTTTATTGGCTGTGGTGGTTCTTGAATATTGGGGATTATAATTTTTCCAGAAGCACAACACATACCATTAGTTTCATCTACCCAGAACACTTAGGGCAAATCTTATTCATGTCGCCGATTTGGACGGAAGACTGTTGAGCATAATCAATCTGTGGATCGTATTTAAAAGCCGATCTGTTACTGTGAGCTACAACTCGATTGCGAACTCTAGCTCTTGAAGTCTGTTGTCGTTCTCTCTGGTTTTGAAGGCGTTGGAAACGCTCAGAGCTTGATTCCCTAGTGCGGGATTTTATACTTCTGAAATTTTGCTCTTCAAGCCGCTGCAAACGATCAGTACTTGACTCTCGCGCGTGCACATGAGAAGTTCTTAAATTTTGTTCAGCTAGGCGCTGCGAACGCTCAAGACTGGACTCCCGCGCGCGTCTTTGAGAGGTTCTCATGTTTTGTTCAGCGAGCCGTTGCGAACGCTCGGTACTCGACTCTCTGGCACGCGATTGCACCACATATTCTCTCTGACTTAAAAGACGATTTTCAGTTTCAGATGAAGATTCTTTATTTCGACATACTTTTGTGGCCCTGGCATGGGAATTATTTCTAGAAAGTTGAGATCTTGATCTTTTGGGCATTTTTTTTAAATGATAAAAGAAAAAAACGCCTTTAAACTAATCTTTGAGGTTCTTACAACTACCTACTATAACAACATACAAAACTACAACCTATTTATTAAAATTAAATCATAAAACTTATTCAATTCATTTCTTAGGATAACTAAATGTACAATATCTGTGCTATATATATGGGTCTAGATCTGAAAAGAACTTTTTGAATGGGTTTAGTTACCTACAAAAGGAAGTATTATCAAGCGACAAAATATTATCAAGCGACAATTTTTTTTAATTCCGCACACGACCATTCAGTAGGGAGCCGACCGCGCGAGTGATCTTAACTAAAGAATGTATAATAACACTGCATATACATATAATACATATGTACATTATTGCAACATTGAGATCAACAATCTCATTGAAATCAATATTCTCATTTCTCTCTCCTATTCTTATTTTGGCGCAATTTCACACCAATTTATTGCTTTTTAACCATTTCCAATTATTACAACAGTTTTAGCCGTTAAAAATTAACCAATCCAAAGCATACTCTCTTTCATTGGATTTTGGCATATGCATAAAGTCAACATTCTCATTGAAATCAGTATTCTTATTTTGGCGCAATTTCACCCAATCCAGGGCATTGAATTTTTGCATACATATTGACATTGACATTTTTCATGTTCTTTATTAATGTGGTGTAGTTTGTCGTGTTCCTTCATAAAGTGGTGGAAAATTTGGGTAGAGGAGTATATATCGCTTTTATTGTACGTATACCACAATAAATTCTCTACTTCCAAAGTTGGCTTTGGTGCTGTGTGCTTAACTGATCAACATTTTGCACCTCCAAATATTTTGTTCGGGTTCAAAGCCTACATGAACTTCTAAAATATGTATATATTTTTTGACTTTTTTGTTTTTTTATTTCATTTTATTTTATTTCCATTTTAATTACTATTTATTTGATTATTTGCGCTATAATTATTTTTTTGTAATACACATTATTCAAATTTTCCCTTATGCGCATATCAAAGAACATCTGCGTGGGCAATTTCTATAGAGTAGTACCCTTATAGTGTGGTGTAGTTTCTTGGCAATTGGCAAGTTCCCTTATAGAGTGGTAAACATTGGCTTGCTTCCCCTTTTGAATGGTGTGTTCCTTCATACTGTTCGAAATTTTTTCGATTACTCTTCGAAATTTTTTCGATGTTCCCCAATGTCAAATAATATTTTAGCACAGCTAACCTTTGCTCCTTCTTATTATTATACATTCTTTGTCTTAACCCTGACGCCTACAACTCTACAACGCATAGTTCGCCGCCGAGCGACTTTTAAACATTTTTAACTCGTGATATCTTTTGAATGGAATGTCAGAATCTAATAATTCAAAAAGTTATATAAAGGTTTTGAAGCGATCTTAAATAATAAATCATTTATTTCGAGCCTTTTCAAGTGGTGGTATTTTAATTAATTTTTTAATATAAAATCGCTTATTGTGACAAAACTATAATAGTTAGAGGTATAATGTTGCGACGTTTTTTGTAGATAATGATAAGTTCTACAAAATTGTAGTATATCACTTTGTTATATCTTAATTCGTTTTCGCAGCATTCGCGATTAAAGAAAGTTTTTTGGTATTTTTTTTACATTATCGGAGTTTTGGTAAGGAACCCTACTTTTTTTTTTAACTAAATATAGCCTATGTCACTCAGGGATAGTATAGCTTTCCAACGGTGAAAGAATTTTTCAAATCGGTTCAGTAGTTTCGGAGCCTATTCGAAACAAACAAACAAAAAAACAAACATTTCCTCTTTGTAATATTAGTATAGACAATGAAAGTGTCGTCTAATCTACCTATATACGTGTCTGCATATTCGAGTATGTCAATAACCGGTATACTAGTTTGTTCCTTTTCTAATATCCTTTCAATCTCGTCCGTATTTATTGCTGCTGAATAAAAATTTCCGTTCTTCGCGAAATTATTTATCGTAGTTAAGTGAAATAACTCCTTGTATAATTCTTGCATTATAACTTTTTGTTTAATCCTCCCAATATTAAATGTTTTCATCAATATTTCAAAGTTGGAATTAATTTGTCTTTGTTTGTTATTATTTTCAATTATGCCGTTGAGTATTTATCTATGCATGAGAGATACATACATTGTTCCATCGATTTCAAATATGTCCATTTGTATTTGTGTGCCTATAACTTCGGGTATGGGTGTTTTTGCAAAAACTTGTTTCGTCGGGTGGCGTTCGTATTTGTTCTCTTTACAAATGCTACAATTTCTAGTTAGTCGGATTACATCATTTTTTATATTTGGCCAATAGCATGTTTCTAGTATCTCTAATGTATTATTTTTTGCGTTTCAATGTGCTCTTTTATGCGTAAGTTTAATTATATATTCTCTATCCTTTTCACTCGTAATGTCCTTTAATAGATTTTGACAAAAAACCTTTTTCTCTATATTAAATGAAGAGTTTATAATATCATGAATTTCATACATTTCTAGTGTAGTGTGAAATGCGGTCGTGATATTAGGTTTGATAATTTTCGTTAGTGTATCTATCAAGTCTTGTGGTGTGACGTAATTAACATAAAATCTCTCGTGGTTTGCAAAATTTGATGCTCTTTCTAATGCATTTTTTTTACATTTTTTACCACAATTTGTGTTTTAAATTGGTTCAGTGGAGCGCTGACATCTTTAATTCTGATTGACGAGGATGATTTCTCCGAGTGTATTGAGTCGTTCGTAGTTACGTTTACTCTCTCTCCTTTAATATATTTAATTTTTGCTCCGTATTCTTCTATAAAATTTTTCCATCGTTTTAATTTTGAATTTGGGTTGTCCTCTGATATTGGAAAAAATAGGAATTGACGATCGGTGTAAATAGTAGTATTACTAATGAGACCATACAGATAATTCCTAAGTTTCTTGAGTGCCCAAACGATTGCTAACATTTCTTTTTCGTTTGTTGAGTAATTTTGTTCAGTTCGCGTTAACGTACGTGAAATGAATGCTATAGGTTTCTTGCCTTGTGACAACACAGCTCCAATCGCGTGATTGCTTGCGTCTGTAGTCAAATCAAATCCTTTTCCAAAATCTGGTTGGAATAATTCTATTTGTTCTTTTAGTTTATCTTTTAGTGTTTCAACTGCTTTAAGTGCTTCGTCATCTAATTTTACATGTACTGAGGTACTTTTATTCCTTGAAATATTACCATTCTCTCCTCGTAGGTAGAGTGTTAATGGTTTCGTTGTGGATGCAAATTCTTTTATAAATTTTCTATAATATGAGGTGATTCCCAAGAAAGATCTTAAGTCCTTCAAATTTGTAGGGTACCTATCTATATCTTCTATTTTTCCTGGATCTACTGTAATTCTACCATTTTTAATTATATGTCCTAAAAATTCTGTCTGTCTTTGAAAAAATTTTGACTTTTCATCCGAGATTTTCATGTTGGCTGCGTGTAAAGTGTGTATTATATTGGTGATATCTTTCATATGTTGTTCAGGGTTAGCTGAATATATTAAGACAACATCTATATACACGTATGCGCATTAGGGTGCACCGTAGCTATTCGGGAGAAAATTTTGGCGATTGGATAATGGGGAGACGTGCCGCAACGAGGGTAAAGTGAATATGTTATTCAAAATTTGTAAAACATGGTCACTTTACCCTCGTTGCGGCACGTCTTCCCATTATCCAATCGCCAAATTTTTTTGCAGAGCATAATATTATACTCTAATGCAACTTTTGGGGGGGTGTGATGCCCTGTACGCTATATTTTTTTTTCTCCCGTATAGCTAAGGTGCACCCTAATGCGCATACTCCTATGAATGGTCTGAGGATGTCGTCAACGCATCTTTGAAAGATCGACGGTGCGTTTTTCAGCGCAAGTGGTAGTCGTAGAAATTCATATTTAGCATTATTTATTGAAAATAATGTTTTTTTCCTGTCTTCTTTTTATTTTAATTTTATGAAATCCTGATTCCAAATCTAACATGCTCCTAAGTTTTGGAGCATCATGGTCATGTCCAGAATGGGATATCTATCATCGATTGTTTGTGCATATAACTTCTGGAAGGCAATAACCATGAGTCTGTTTGGGTTGCCTTGCTCGTTATTCCCTTTTTTAGAAACTGTCCATATGGGTGAATTGTACGGGCTTTTGCTTGGCTAAATTATTTCATTATCTAATAATTTGTATACTCTCGCAAGAAAGTTGCTAAGGAGAGTATTATAGTTTTGTTCACATAACGGTTGTTTGTAAGTCCTAACACTAAAAGAGTCAGATATAGGGTTATATATACCAAAGTGATCAGGGTGACGAGTAGAGTTGAAATACGGATGTCTGTCTGTCCGTCTGTCCGTCCGTGCAAGCTATAACTTGAGTAAAAATTGAGATATCATGATGAAACTTGGTACACGTATTTCTCACGAAGGTTAAGTTCGAAGATGAGCAAAATCGGCCCACTGCCACGCCCACAAAATGGCGAAAACCAAAAACCTATAAAGTGTCATAACGAAGCCATAAATAAAGATATTAAAGTGAAATTTGGCACAAAGGATCGCATTAGGGTGGGGCATATTTGGACGTAAATTTTTTTGGAAAAGTGAGCGTGGCCCCGCCTCATACTAAGTTTTTTGTACATATCTCGGAAACAACTATAGTTATGTCAACCAAACTCTATAGAGTCGTTTCCTTCAGGCATTTCCATATACAGTTCAAAAATGGAAGAAATCGGATAATAATCCCTTACAAAGGTTATGTTGAAAATCACTAAAAGTGCGTTAACCGACAGACAAAAAACGTCAGAAACACTAAATTTTACGGAAGAAATGACAGAAGGAAGCTACACCCAGGCTTTTTTTTTTAATTGAAAATGGGCGTGGCGTCGCCCACTTATGGACCAAAAACCATATCTCAGGAACTACGAATCTTATTAATTTTACAGCAAAATAAAAAATATGTAAATGACGGATAATGAAATCTCGATTATCGCTTTATCATGCGAGAGTATAAAATGTTCGGTGACACTCGAACTTAGGCCTTCCTTACTTGTTTTATTTCAGTTTCTACAAATGCTCTATCCGCTTGGGAGTATGGATACTGTCTGACCCAAATCGGATTATTTGTTTCTGTTCCGATTTCTACCTCTAATCTAGTTACGTAAGGTAATGTTTTACTCTGCTCATTTCTTTTCATTAATTCATTTATTTCTTTTTTATACATTTCTTCTCCTATCATATAATTTATTCTTGTTAATTTATTCTTTTTCACAATTAATACATTTCTTTCTGAATCTATCATTGCTTTCATTGGCTTTAAACCTTTAATTCTTATCAAGAAATCGAAATCTTGTTCAACTGGGGGTTGTTGTTGACAAGAATAATTATTCTGATGTTGATTGCTGAAATTATGATTCTGATGATGGTTGTATCGTGGAATGTACTCGAGGTTCTGATGGCGTGAATCATGTTGCATTGTACGGGCGATACTGTAGGCATCTGCTAATGCTGTGCAGGCTCGTGCATAGATGGCATTCTTGATAGCTACACTTCTCAGTCCTGTGACGAATGTTCTGATTGCTTTAGCTTGGATTTCTTGTGTCAATACTTAAACTATTCGTTCTTCCTTGTGTGTCATCTCAATCTTGGATAGCATTACATTCAATGTTTGGTTCAGATTCTCTAATATATGTACATGCAATGGTACTTTTTTTTTTGTTGTATTTTCGTCATATCTTCCTCCAGAACGTATATTGGTAGTTTGTCGGGATAGGAATCGTCTAGCCTATCGATGATGTTTCTCTTTACGTTGTGGTTGATCAGGATCTGTGGTGCTTTGCCAGTAATTTTTCCTCTGATCATTATTAATGCTTGGGCATATATATTATGTCCTTGGAATTGTCGTATGCTTCCATTAATGTGGTTGCTACTTTCCACCAATCCCTGTATTCGTTGTAATCACCATTAAATTGTGTTATTGATTTAAACATATTCAGATCCACTTCTTCTGGTCTGGTGTAGGAACATATTTGTTCTATTCGTTGTGGAATGGTTGCACTTCTTCCTAAATGTAGTTCGGATAAATGTCGTTGCAGATCGGCGACTGCGTTGGTTAATGCAATTAAATTTGCTGGTTCAGTTATCTTGCTGATTTATTTGTTGGAGCGCTGCTTGATATTGTATTCTTTCTATGAAAGCGTGTTGTTTGCCAAGGATGGTATATTGATCCTTCACTTGCAATTGGTTGTCGTATTAGGATTTTTGAATCCCTTTTTATTGACGTTGTGTGGGATGATGCACTGGTAAACTTCTTGGATGGTTTAAATGAATCCTTTATTCGTTTCCAGGGACTAGGTTCTTCCCTTTCAGGCAGACTGACTAAGGGTATTATTGATGATCCTTTTTTGTTGCTGCCCCACGTTGAGCGCCAGTTAATTTATTTACTCGGGTTAGGAATAAAATAAATATATAATTTTAAATCAGCCAATGAGATTGGTTCTGAATGATCTTTTATTTGTATAATTTTTCACCGTATACACATGTACTTCAATATTGAATATATTACACTTAAACTGTACAAGTGTTACAAGTGGTAACTTGTTACTCGGCAGTCGATAATGATAAAGTGACCTCAAAGCTATTGTTCCAGTTGCTTATATACAAATGTATGCTATGCTTATCGCTGCTCATACTATTGAGATGCTGGTTGTTTACTAGTAAATAACTATTTGGGTTGTTATTGTTTGTTGTACTGATAGTGCGCTTCTATTGCTCTAAGATAAAGTTGTTTTGATGATTTTTCTTTAATGTTTACTGAAACATAAGGTTGTGGTTAAAAGTTAAAGTATTAACTCCCACAGGTTAGTCGTCCCTATTGTCAGTGTTGCGTATTGTCGTAAGTCAGTGTTGTATTCGGTAAGTATGGTGAGTGTTGTCCTGTCATCACTTCCCACACATATATCTACATTTATATATAACATTAATACTTAACATACATATTTCTAACGACATACAAATATACATATAAAAAAACAATTTTCGGATATATACATACATATGTTCATAGCAATTCATAGGAGGGAAGAGGGGAGTAAATTTACCCCCTCAAAGGCTAAATGGCTTATTAGTAATTTAACTGCGCTGCAAAAATATAAAATAACAAAAATATAATCCAGAAATTTGCCATTTTATTTCAGAAACAAAATTAAAGACTGTCTCCATCTTTGATCGTAATAAATAATGCTAAGATACCACTCAAGTCACAAAGTGTAGCAAAGTATGCAGATTAAACTGTTAATAAATTTAATCAGATCCGTAACTAAAAGAGAACTAAATTTGAGGCGACGCGGCTTGATAGAGAACTTGAAATAGATCTTGCATTCAGCTCCATCTGTGATATGTTTCATTGATACTCGTACATTGTCTGCGGTTTACTCTCTAAGTTTTCTAACATAGTGGAATTACTAACTGGAGAAATAAGGAAACAGGAGGAAATGCAACGATACTTATCGCAAACGTGTGCAAATTTCAATTTATAATTGCGATTTTTTGTCTATGTGATATTCTATCTCTAACTCTTTCACTCAGCGTGATTCTTCAGAAAGAATCGATCGATCTTCCAGAAAAAGTATGCGCTTTGAAAACCAAAGAAATGGAAAGCCTTATTGACTGCTTGATAGATAGATTCAAAGTCCTTTTCGATAATGACAACCTTGTGCGACGTTTGAAGATGAACTTGATCACTGCCCTATAATTGATAGTTTCCTGCGCATATTCTGTACATTCCCTGTGACGAATGCGAGCTGTGCAGGCTCTTTTTAGACACTTCGCCCCATGAAACGTGGCTAAGGACGAACATGTTTCAGGATAGATTGAGCGGCCTGGCGATGCTGCACACGCATCAATAAATTGAAGTCACTGCAGAAGAAGTTATCGAAAGATTCTCAAAACTTTGGTCCACATCGTTCTTTTTTTTGGAAATTTTTCTATTCAATTCACGAACTGGATACAGTCTTACACATTGCAATAAAGAATGTGTACCCGCTCGTCTACAAGTTATAATGTTATTTCAATTTAGTAGGATTTGATATTAGAAGATCGATTTGAAATTTTTCCACCATGATATTAAACTGTATAAAGACTACTATATTTAATAAAATACTCTTTATGTTTGTTTATTTACGAGGTGAGAATGTACCGAGCAAAAAAGGACCATCTCACATTGATCGATTTCATAGGCCAAAAATAAAAAATAAAAGTTTGAAATTTACCACTGTTTGTATCAGCTATTAGCTTAAAAAATCAATAAAACCAACGGTAATTACATTTTTTCTCTATCCCACTTGTACGTGCTACGAAAAGCAAGAGAAGTGAGACAATAGAAACACGCTATGCAGTGAAAATAGCTTAACAATTATCTCTTATAATAAATTAAATTGCAATATAAAATCGTGTTTGATCGCCATAAATCGAAATGAATATTGAGAAAAAGGGTACTATATACGTTATATAACAAAGTGTTTTTTATATAATAATATGTTGTTTTATTGTTTTAAACTATTGTTTTATAAGTGCCCTTTTGAGAGGTATGTTTTCCTTTATATATCGATTTAAGTTATGCAAAAAGATGTGATCCTTGTTTCGGCTCAAATTTGGACTTTGGAATATTCGGAAGTCAATAATTTAATTGTCATGATATATGTCCCTCTACAACTGATAATAAAATCGGAAAATGATGAAGAGACCAAACAAAATTGGAAAAACTCCAAACCTTCGTTCACCCACTGTCGCCGTCCTGTTCGAATTCAATTTCAAAAGGAATCAATTCCATCAACCCTAAATTCACTAGATTTGCGCTAGATCGTCCAAGGAAATAAACTTCAAAATCTTCCTTCGTCAGTCCATAAAATTTTAATTCACGCTGCCGATGTTATTCAATATGCACCTGTTTCAATTGGAGAGCTCTAAGAAATTAGTCAATTTTTTATCTACACTTTCAGAGACTTCGTACTGGTTAATAAGGAAATCTTTCAGTTTTGTGTCGAATGAACCTACAACCGATTTGAAGGAGTGGATTCTAGTTTGATGATTTCTTCACTTGTTTCTTTCTTAATGTTTGGCTTATTAGTTAGTTACCGGCTCGAAGGACCATGTTTAAACGGTGCCAAGAAAACATGATCTTGGTTTTTGGATATATTTCTTTTGGAAATGTAATTTTCATATTTTACATTTCACCATCAAATATG
Source organism: Bactrocera tryoni (assembly GCF_016617805.1). Taxonomy (NCBI): domain Eukaryota; kingdom Metazoa; phylum Arthropoda; class Insecta; order Diptera; family Tephritidae; genus Bactrocera; species Bactrocera tryoni. The sequence continues at coordinate 10,160,156 of NW_024396366.1, read as the reverse complement.
TAAACAAAATGTAAATATACTCGCTACGTGCAAATACATATGTATGTATGTGCGATTGAAATCCACGGCGCGCAGACAAGACAGTATACGGGTGAAATTAGATGACGTGCAGGCTTCCGGTTGAATTAAATGTTGAACGCAGCGGGCAAGACTCATGCCATCGAAGTAAATAAGCGACAGTGAAAATGAGTGCGACTATCCAGTCTTTTTTTAGTTGCGTTTTGTGGCTGTCCAAAAAAATTACTTGATTTTCTGAGATGTATACTGGGTTTGGTAGTATGCTAATTATATCGGGTGATTTTTTAAGAGCTTGATAACTTTTTAAAAAAAAAAAACGCATAAAATTTGCAAAATCTCATCGGTTCTTTATTTGAAACGTTAGATTGGTTCATGACACTTACTTTTTGAAGATAATTTCATTTAAATGTTGACCGCGGCTGCGTCTTAGGTGGTCCATTCGGAAAGTCCAATTTTGGGCAACTTTTTTCGAGCATTTCCCGGCCGGAATAGCCCGAATTTCTTCGGAAATGCTTGTCTTCCAAAGCTGGAATAGTTGCTGGCTTATTTCTGTAGACTTTAGACTTGACGTAGCCCCACAAAAAAATAGTCTAAAGGCGTTAAATCGCATGATCTTGGTGGCCAACTTACGGGTCCATTTCTTGAGATGAATTGTTCTCCGAAGTTTTCCCTCAAAATGGCCATAGAATCGCGAGCTGTGTGTATGTAGCGCCATCTTGTTGAAACCACATGTCAACCAAGTTCAGTTCTTCCATTTTTGGCAACAAAAAGTTTGTTAGCATCGAACGATAGCGATCGCCATTCACCGTAACGTTGCGTCCAACAGCATCTTTGAAAAAATACGGTCCAATGATTCCACCAGCGTACAAACCACACCAAACAGTGCATTTTTCGGGATGCATGGGCAGTTCTTGAACGACTTCTGGTTGCTCTTCACCCCAAATGCGGCAATTTTGCTTATTTACGTAGCCATTCAACCAGAAATGAGCCTCATCGCTGAACAAAATTTGTCGATAAAAAAGCGGATTTTCTGCCAACTTTTCTAGGGCCCATTCACTGAAAATTCGACGTTGTGGCAGATCGTTCGGCTTCAGTTCTTGCACGAGCTGTATTTTATACGGTTTTACACCAAGATCTTTGCGTAAAATCTTCCATGTGGTCGAATAACACAAACCCAATTGCTGCGAACGGCGACGAATCGACATTTCACGGTCTTCAGCCACACTCTCAGAAACAGACGCAATATTCTCTTCTGTACGCACTGTACGCATTCGTGTGGTTGGTTTAATGTCCAATAAAGTAAACTGAGTGCGAAACTTGGTCACAATCGCATTAATTGTTTGCTCACTTGGTCGATTATGTAGACCATAAATCGGACGTAAAGCGCGAAACACATTTCGCACCGAACACTGATTTTGGTAATAAAATTCAATGATTTGCAAGCGTTGCTCGTTAGTAAGTCTATTCATGATGAAATGTCAAAGCATACTGAGCATCTTTCTCTTTGACACCATGTCTGCAATCCCACGTGATCTGTCAAATACTAATGCATGAAAATCCTAACCTCAAAAAAATCACCCGATAGATGGAAGGAACTGTCTAGCCTGAAAATGCAGGTTGTTGGGGTTTGAACCTGGCGTTATCCTCTCATTAATCTATTGGGTTGATTTATAAATATATTTTGCTGTCTCTATACGATGCATGAGAAGTACGTAAGACTGTCTAGCTTGGTCATCAGTTGTTCCGATGCCCTGCCTAATTCTAAACAGCTTAAGAATCAATGTTAGAAGCTTAAATGTAAATGACTTAATGAAATTTTTCTACCGACTGGTTAGAATCTTATGCTATGATGGTCATTTGTATTCTTATGTACGTAATTCAATTTCGTAACGCAGTTATTTTGTTACGAATAGTATACAAAATACCAAAGTACTTTGCCGCAATAACTGTGTGTTCGTATGCCTTTTAATATTTTATTGATACTTTTTTCGAAACTCGGCCGGTCACCGAAAAATATCCTAGACTTTAAAAATATCGGACACTTTGTCTTATTCTTCTAAGTTACCTTGATGTTCTTGTCTATTCTTGACACTCTACATTAGAAAACTCAAATGTTTGAGTTTGACTCTTTTGTAATAAAATTAATAAATGTCCACATAAAACTTGCTGAATGGCAATTGCCAAATCTTCACGTTGGGTCATACGTATAAATAAGTCTAAGCAGATGATCTTGTTTTGCTTGGTAAAATCTCATCATGCATTCTGTTTTCCTTTGCTGTCCAGGTGCTTGCTGGTACCTGAATACTGGTTGCTATCAGAGCATTTGTGTATGCCCGATTGCTGTTTTCTGCTGCTTCGCGTTTGCTTAGTTTCCTTTTCAGCTGATCGCTGCGATGACTCCTCATCGCCGTTACATTTGTTTTTGCCAGGAGTTGCTTTTGTTGGCTCGACAAAGCTGAAGTAGGCATTTAAAGAATGTCTACAGCCTTGCAGATGAGGCTGAGCAGTACTCATTATTGCTTTTTACTTTTTGTTTTGTGCACAATTTGTTTATGTTTATTAATAACAATAAGTGTACACTGCTTTCTCTTTGTTTGTTTTCAATTTACTTTGAGATGTTACAAGCACTTTTGCCACTTACTTAATATCTTGTGAATCAAAACCCCAAACAAAACATTAATAATAGTTTAAGTATTATTTTGAATGTAATTTGAACTGGTTTTTTGTCTTTATAAAAATCAACCTTTAACGGGGGCACTGGCTCAAGCGGCTCACCACTTTCGGTGCTAGACCAAGTAACTTCTGGATAGCCTAAGAACATCCGTTTGAAGGCGAGCTATATTGAGAAGGCGAAACATCCCCTCCACAGGGTTGTGTGCTGGGTTTGGGACCCACCATGTAGAAACGCCCCCAATGAAAAAGTTTAGCAGACGTTCCATTACCCAACCATAAAGAAGTTCGAATAGCAGTTACCCGCCTGAAGAACAACAAAGCGACGGGAGCCGATGGATTGCCGGCCGAGCTATTCAAACACGGCGGCGAAGAACTGATAAGGAGCATGCATCAGCTTCTTTGTAAAATATGGTCGGACGAAAGCATGCCCAACGATTGGAATTTAAGTGTGCTCTGGTCAATCCACAAAAAGGGATACCCCACAATATGCGCCAACTACAGTAGGATAAGGCTCCTCAACATCGCATGTAAGGTTTTATCGAGCATATTGTGTGAAAGATTAAAGCCAATCGCCAACAAACTGACTGAACCTTATCAGTGTGGCTTTAGACCTGGAAAATAAACAACCAACCATGCGACAAATTTTGGAAAAGAGAATCGACACCCACCACCTCTTCGTCGATTTTAAAGCTGCTTTTGACAGCATGAAAAGCAGCTGCCAGTACGCCGCGATGTCTGAATTTGAGTAAAGTCCTCCCTCGACGAACATATACAAAACTCTATAAGTCACTCATTATTCCCGTCCTGCTATATGGTGCAGAGGCAAGGACGATGACAACATCTGATAAGTCGAAGGTACAAGTTTCCGAGAGAAAGGTTCTGCGAAATATTTATGGTCCTTTGCGCATTGGGCACGGCGAATATCGCATTCGATGGAACGATCAGTTGTATGAGATACACGATGACATTGGCATAGTCCAGGGAATTAAAAGACAGCGGCTACGCTGGCTAGGTCCTGTCTTCCGAATGGGAGAAAACACTCCAGCTCAGAAAGTACTCGACGTAGTACCCGCCAGGGGAAGCAAAGGTGGAAGGACAAGGTGCAGAAGGACCTGGATTCGCTTGGAATATCCAATTGGCGCCACGTAGCGAAAAGAAGAAACGACTGGAGCGGTGTTGTTAACTCGCCAATAATCAAATCCCCACGCATTAGAATCTCATGCTGCAGCACAGTTAAATGCTGCCGCAATATATGCTTGTAAAAAAGTCGCTGCTGGGACTTAAATTTGATGTGTATGTACTGCCCACCTCTGTTTAAAATTACAGACAACCAATTTAAAGACTGTTATAAAAGGCATAATATCATTGAAATAATATATCCAGGTAGGCCGAAATATTGGCCCAGTGATCGTAACAAAATACCATATTTAATTAATTTTGCTGTAATCAAAAATATAGATAAATCGCACATAATAGCTGATACATGTACTGATCTATCATCTGATCACTCTCCTGTACTATATAGATATATAGTATATATAAAGAAATGTGAACAACCTATATTCGTTGATCGAAATGTGGATCTAACATCTTATAAAACGATTTGGCTAAAATATAAAAAATACGTGAGTAGCCAGATTAATATTGAGCAAAAAATAAATACCGAAAGAGATATTGACGAAAGCATAAGAGAACTCAATCGTATAATAACTAACGCAGCTGTCTTAGCAACACCAAATAAAAAATATCGCTTGGTCCTAGAAAGATCTCTAATAAAGAAATAGAAAAGCTTGTAAATGAAAAAAGTCTGCAATTATAATCAGCTGTGCGTAAATTGACACTAAAATGTATATAAAGACACTGTGTCCCAATTCAAGCAAGCAAAATTCATTCTGGAAAGCCCAAAAGCCCAGCAAATGACTAAAACAGCTCGAAGTGACGAGGAAAACTCTAATTATTTTGCAAATCACCTAGAAAAGGTATTTCAACATAATTGCCCAAAAACTACTTTGAGCTGTCCAGCTTACCAAACAGTGTTAACGAGTCACTTGAGTCTTTTAAGACTTCACCTTCTGAAATCATTTAAATAATAAAAGAACTTAACCCAAAAAAGTCACCAGGACACGATAATATAATATTACCCCAAAATGCTAATTGAGTTACCAAATATTGCTGTAGAAGTGCTCTTTTTGCTCTTCAATGCAATTCTTAATCTCGGATTCATGGAAAAAGTCTTGACAGATAAACCTGGTAAAGACTTAACACAGCCGTCTTCATACAGACCAATCAGTCTTCTACCCTCTCTTTCTAAAATATTTGAAAAAGTGTTGCTATCAAAGATGACCTCTTTCCTCCAAGAAAAAAATATAATACCAACGCACCAATTCGCGTTTCGTGAAAAACATAGCACGATAGAGCCGAATTACTAACGAAATAAGAAAAGCATTTGAGCACAGAGAGTACTGTTTAGCTATATTTCTAGACGTGGCTCAGAATTTTATAAAACATTGGAGTCTTATTTAAATAATAGACAGTTTATGCCAAAAGAGGGAGGTTTCATATATGATGAACGACAGATAAGGACTGGTGTACCACAGGACAGTGTTTTAGGCCAAACTGACACAGCTTTATAGCCCTGACAGACGAGCAAAATTAATGCGCCTTAAGCAACGCTAATGCGCATTGCAATTTCATGGTGACAGACGGCAGACTTGTGCATTTAGACAGCTGAGAGTGAAATTTGTTTATTTATTTACAAAAAAAAGTGAAATAAAAATGAATAAGATAAATTATTAATAGAAATTTTGGTAATTTTGGAAAATCAATATAAATTTGCGAAAAAATTCGTTTATTATTAACTATGTTAAAAGACAAAAGAGTGAAGTTAAAAGCAAAAATTGATTGTAATGCGGAAAAAGTGTGCGAAAAAGCTAAGAATAATGGAAAAATGGATAGCAAACTGTGCGTTGTTTATTTTCTGCCATCCAAATATATTAAAATTTGTTTTTGTTAATATACTTGCGCATAATTTAATTAGCAATATAAAACTGCTTACCTCTGATGCTGCAAACGCAAAGGAGGCGGGAGACTTCAAGCGACATCTGTCAAAAAATAGCAAAAATCGGCCATTTTTGAGCAGTGTTGCCTACTCAAATTTGGTAAATTCATCTAAATCCACGAAATTCTTGTACATTACAAACTTGCATTAACATGGGTCAAATGCGCAAGTAAATGTAAATTAGGCCCGCTAATGCATATTAGCGCTGTCGTCTGTCAGCGCTATTAGTGAGCCGTAACAAACGCCACATAATAGCATCAAGAACATTAGCCGAGAACTTAAGGTCTGTCGAAGAATTGCTAGCCAACTGGCGTATAAATGTGAATGAACAAAAGTGTAATCATGTTACGTTTTCGCTAAGACCAAAAATGTGCCCGCCAGTAAAAATGGAAAGGTTTTTAGTACCCCAAGCGAACGAAGTAACATATCTTGGTATTCACCTAGATAGAAGCCTTACGTGGAGAAAACATATATCTAGTAAAATAGCGTGTATGAAGATAAGAGCTGCAAGTTTAAATCGGCTTGTAAATAAAAACTCCAAACTGAGCCTAGATAACAAAGTGCTTTTATATAATGCGGTCATAAAGCCGATTTGGATGTATGGCATATGATATAATACAAAGATTCCAATCAAAACAGCTTAGAACAATCACGTGTTCACCATGATACATGCGTAATGAAAATATCCATAAAGACCTAAAAAAAAGAGATATACCTGCGTACTAAGGAGCAACGTATCACCAAAACAGCTTGATCAGTTGTTTGAGCTCGTCTAGTTTTTAAATATATTTAAGATTTTATAACTTATTGTCAGGCTTTTAAAACAAAAAGCAGATTCAGTAAATAAAAAATAGTGTTGCAAAAAAAACAAAAATATAAGGAATACAGTTCTCTAACTCTCACCTCTGTTAACATGAATTGTCCTCATTTCAAAACATCTAGACTTGAAGTCGGCTTATAACAATTAATTATTGTATGGGGCTAAATGGGTATCAGTCTTCCCCCTTCTGCCCGTCACCACATCTATATATGCAACATTGGTACGCCACATTCCACACACTCATCATCATTTTCCTCGCATTATACACCACGCACTCACACACAATGACATCACACACCATCATTTACTTTCGCCGAACCAAAGTACAAAAGGACAGACAACTTGATCAAAAAACACTCTGGCGACATCGGCCCAATCAACACGATTCTTTTTTGGCGAACGTTTACCATTTTTTTGCGAACATCATCGTTAACTGGAAATATTTTTTACCTTTTGGGAAAATTGAAAATTTTACCTTTTTTACATTTTTTGCGGGCATCTCGTTTAAAAATTAAAGTTTATATATTATATACCTATGTTGTGAAAATAAATACGAAAGTTTACATTTGCATTTACATTACAAGTTTGCGAGCCTCTTGGGTTAATTTCAAATACACTTGTGTTTTATAGTTTTATAAGAAAATAAATTCAAAAGTTGATAACAACTTGAAGTGAAGTGCAAACGAATTTTTTAATCGCAATTTTGAAAAAAAAAAAATAATATACGGTGAATGTGGAAAAGGTACATACAGCAATACATGGTCCTTCGAGCCTAAAAGAAAGGCACTACGGAAACTAAGCGAAAAAATTATATATGTATATATTATATACATATGTATATGGGAAAGTGACCGAAAACTTAAACAAACAATAATAATAATTAAATCTCAAAACTTAAAATAAAGTGTGGTGGAAATATAAAGTGATCCAAAACTTAAACAAAATATAAAAGTAATCTAAGAACATAAAAGCAAGTGAAAGAAAATTAATATACATATGTACGTATACATAATACAAAAAAAAAGAAAGTGTCAGTGACAGCAGTATAAAGTTCTTAGTACATAAAAGAACAAATCAGAGAATATATCTCACATCATAAAAGGGAAACAAAAATAACCAAAAAGAAACCAAACGGGCGCGAACTAAATTAAACATATAAAGCTAAATAAAAACAAACACACTTACAACAAATTATACGGGTGCGAATTCAAACAAGAATCAAACCAAAAATAAATAGAGGAAAGTAGAAGGCGGAATAAACAGCTGTCATCCAACCAAGAGGAGGAACTGGACAAGGCAACACACTCACTTCTGATGGGTATAACCCAAAATCCCCTGAGGGAAATCAAAGTGAGTTGTATCGTTTCCATTTTTTGGTTTTAATTTTTATGTATATATGAATGTATGTTTGCTAGTAACTACGGTTGCATACAAAACCGTTTAAGCAACATTTTATTTAAACGGATTTCAAATAATTTTATACGGTATAAATTAAAACAACCAATAGTAAAAAACAAAAAAAAAAGTGAGCAAAATTTGGTATTATACAGCCCACGTATACTTACTTTCGTTAATGCCAGCATTTCCCAAAGTGGCGGTAAGAGACCCAGAAAGAAAATGGTGGCGTTGTGTAGAGGCCTGGGGGGTTATTTGTAATTCTATTTAGCTAGCAGGCCTCTTTGACAACGACTACATGAGCTCTCGACTCTCAACAACAACTTGTGAACATCAACTAACATGAATTAAAAGATTGCTCAAACTCGGTTCTATATTTCTCTCCGCGTAGTTCATATATCTGTCCTATTTTATTGAATATAGAAAAAATGAAAATCATGTCAATCGGTCGCTCCGTTTCATAACGGGGCATCTCGACAGGACAGAATTTATAGAATACTAACTGTCAAACGTATTGCTATTGCCATTGCCAAATCTGTATGTTGGCATTTGCTATCATACATAATATAATCATTTGCGCAAAGGTGTTGGGTAGGTAGGTTCGAGCTGATGAAGCGCATGCTTTGAGCTCTTGAATAATTTATTTTATCACTTGCGAAATGACGTCGGGTAGGTAGCTGATGTAGGGCACGTTTTGAGCTTTTTAACTCCTTAAATCTTTTATGTGGAAAATAAAAAAAGGATCTTTATCCTTTCTTACAAATGTATTTCGTGGAAAAATAAGATAATAAGAAAAGGAGAAAGATCCTTTTTTACAAATGTATTTCTGGGAAAAATAAGGTAATACGAAAAGGAGAAAGATCCTTTTTTTACAAATGTATTTCTAGGAAAAATAACAATTCATATTTTTGGACTACTATATTATAATTGTGCTTAAGCATTCCTATATAAACAATGTAATATTTAGTTTATATTCATTTGTGTTTTGCGCGCAATAGATGAGCATTACTTACGCCTCCTTTACACTACTCGCTAAGTTAAACAAATTTCTCAAAGCAAAACAATGTCAGAAGTAAAAAAGAAGAGATGGCAATACTGTGCGGAATACATTAAATTCGGATTCATTGAAAATCTCACAAACCCATCCTCGCCTTTGTGTCTTCTATGTCTAAAAACATTTTCGAATGAAGCAATAAATGAAGTAATAACTACCGTGCTTCATAAACCGGCCGCAGATATTATCCGAAAAATTCCTTTGAGTAATAATTCTGTGCAAAGACGAATTGATGAAATGGCTGAAAACATTGAAGAATCAGTGTGCGATCACCTGAGGACAAGCCAATTCTCAATTCAGCTCGATGAGTCCACTTTACCAACTAATGAAGCATTGTTGTTGTCTTACGTGAGGTTTATTAAAGATGAGAAAATATGTGAAGAACTATTATTTGCTAGAAATTTAGAGACCGATACAAAAGGCGAAACCATATTCAATATATTGGAAAGTTTCGCGATGAGAAAGAGATTCCTTTGAAAAATATTATTTCAATTGCTACTGATGGCGCTCCGGCTATGATAGGGTGCCATAAAGGCTTAATAGCGTACTTAAAAAATAAAATTCCAGATGTCCTTGGTGTACATTACGTTATTCATAGACAACATTTAGTTGCTAGAAACTTTTTTTTTTTTTTTTGTTTCAATATCTTTTTTTTATTTATTGAATCTGCTTTTTGTTTTAAAGCCTAACAATAAGTTATAAAATCTTAAATCTAATTAAAAACTAGACACGCTCAAGCAAATGATTGAGCTGTTTTGGTGATACATTGCTCCTTAGTATGCTAAGGCATATCTCTCTTTTATTATGCGTGTTTGATTGCAGTGAATGTACCAAAGCATTAGCCAAAGGTTTGGGTGATCACGGAGTTTAGATATATATTTCAATTTGCTGTCTTCTACTTCTTTCTTTACCATAGAAATGCCAAGGTCTTTATGGATATTTTCATTACGCATGTACCATGGCGAACACGTGATTGATCTAAGCATTTTTGATTGGAACCTTTGTATTATGTCTATATTAGTTGCACAGGTCGTACCCCACAGTTGAATTCCACATCCAAATCGGCTTTATGACCGCTTTATACAAAAGCACTTTGTTGTCTAGGCTGGAAGTTTTGAGTTTTTATTTAAAAGCCAATTTAAATTTACAGCTCTAATCTTCATACATGTTTATTTTGCCAGAGATGTGTTTTCTCCACGTAAGCCTTCTATCTAGATGAATACCAAGATATGTTACTTCGTTCGCTTGGGGTACTAAAACATTGTTTATTTTTACTCCCGGGCACATTTTTGGTCTAAGCGAAAATGTAGCATACTCACACTTCTGTTCATTCGCATTTATACGCCAGTTGGCTAGTCATTCTTCGACAAACCTTAAGTGCTTGGCTAATATTCTTGATTCTATTATGTGGCATTTGTTACGGCTCACTAAAGCTGTGTCATCCGCAAAAGTTGAAGTCAATGATATTATTAGCTGTTGGAAGATCTGCTGTATATATGATGTATAGTGTTGGGCCTGAAAACACTGCCCTGGGTACGCCAGCCCTTATCTGTCTTTCATCAGATATGAAATCTCCACTTTTACCATAAATTTTCTATTTTTTTAAATAAGACTCCCAATATTTTATACAATTCTGAAGGTAGGATATTTTTTTAATCTTATATAAAAGGCCCTCATGCCATACCTTATCAAACGCCTGACAAACACGTCTAGGAATATATTAGCTGAACAGTACTCTCTGTGCTCAAATGCTTTTCTTATTTCGTTAGTAATTCTATTTACTTGCTCTATCGTGCTATGTTTTCACAGAAACCCGAATTGGTGCGTTGGTATTATATTATTTTCGTGGAGGAAAGGAGACATCTTTGATAGCAACACTTTTTCAAATATTTTAGAAAGACAGGATAGAAGACTGATTGGTCTGTATGAAGACGGCTGTGTTAAGTCTTTCCCAGGTTTGTCTCATCAAGATAATCTGCGACTTTTTCCATGAATTAGGATAGTGTCCGAGATTAAGAATTGTATTGAAGAGCAAAGAGAGCACTTCTACGGCAATATTTGGCCGCTCAATTAGCATTTTTGGTGTAATATTGTCATATCCTATGTGACTTTTTTGGGTTAAGTTCTTTTATTATTCTAGTAACTTCAGAAGTAGAAGTCCTAATAGACACATGCGACTCTGTTTGCAGTGGCTATTAGGTATGAAGGTTGGTAACTCAAAGTTGTTCTTTGGGGAATTGGGTTGAAATACCTTTTCTAGGTGACTTGCAAAGCAATTTGCTTTATCCTCATCACTACGTGCCCAATTACCATTCAACTGTCTTAGAGGCATGTTGGAAACTACTGGTGGCTTGAAAGATTTTTGGGCTTTCCAAAGGGAGTTTTGCTTGCTAGAATTTGGACACAATTTTTTTATATAATTTTCAGTTGTGTGTTCTTCTTCATGTTTAAGCGCTTTTTTTAACTTTCGTACAGCAGATTTCAGTTGAAGCAGAGTTGAAGGGGAGCGATTTAACTGCCATTCCCGCCTAGCTCGCCTTTTCTCATTTACAAGTTTCTCTATTTCATTATTTGTGATCTTTCTAAAACCAACTGGTTTATTGTTTCTTTCTGGTGTTGCCAGTACAGCTGCATTAGTTATTAGGTCATTAATTTCTCCTATATTTTCATCAATGTCTCTTTCTGTATTTATTTTGCAATCAATATTGATATGGCTGCTGATATACTTTCTATACTTCAACCAGTTAGTTTTATATGATGTTAGAGAAACTTTTGGCTCAATTATCATGGGCTGTTCGTATAACTTTATTAGTACAGGAGAATGATCAGATGATAAGTCTGTACATGTGTTAGCTGTCATAAGTGATCTATCTATATTTTTGACTACAGCAAAATCTATTAAGTCTGGTATTTTTCTTCTATCACTGGGCCAGTATGTCGGCTTACCAGGAGATATTATATCCAGCTTATTATGCTTATTCATAATAGTGTAGTACAACTGTCGTCCTTTCGGATTAATAAGACGTGAGCCCCAGTACGTATGTTTTGCGTTGTAATCTCCACCTGCTAGAAATCTTTAACCTAGTGTTCCAAAAAAGTCTTTAAACTCGATTTCTGTAGTTTTAAAACGAGGTGGACAGTATATAGCCGTAAGGTTTAAGTCACAACCCCGATTTTTGAGTGATATTCTTGTAGCTTGTAACTGTGGAGTAGCATGAGATTCTAGGACATAGTGGTTTAAACGATTTCTAATCAACACTGCCGTGCCACCATGCGCTTTTCCATCCGGATGATTTGTAACATATAGCCTAAATCCTGGTATACTGAAATTATTTTTATTTGTTAGATGAGTTTCTGAAATAAGCATTACATCTATATTCTTTTTAGACAGAAATCTGATAATCTCTAATTTATGTTGGTTAACACCGTTAGCATTCCATATACAGATATTTAGGAAGCTCATTTTTTACTTAATAAATTTTGCAGCATTTGATTTTGAGATTTTATTAAATCCTGGATCATGTTTTGCATGGTGGACATAAACTGTGTCATGCACTGTGTAAGATTTATAATCATAGTTTCAATACCTCCATTTGGAGGATTTTGCGGCTGTTGCATTTGCACAGTGTTGCCTTTCACCACATTTGCATAGCTTCCTTGCAAATTATTATTGTTAGAAGTAATGGGATTTGATCTTTTTTCTGAGGTTGGTATAATTTCATTACGGGGTGTTTGTAACATTTGGTTACGACGTGCTTGAATGCCCTGTGACAACTTTGATTTCAAACTAGAAACTTAAGTGAAAAACTATTTCAATCACTGCAATATGTCATCAAAGCAGTCAATAAAATCCGCAACAGCTCTTTGAATGATAGACTATTTCATCAGCTTTGTGTTACTAATGACGAGGATTTCAATCGTTTGTTGCTTCATACAGAAGTTCTTTGGCTATCAAGAGGCAATTGTTTGACTCGATTCTACAACCTGTTTGACTCTGTTATAGAGTTCTTGGAAACTAAAGATACAGAATTTCAAGACAAGCTCATAACATTAAAGAATGATATAGATTACATGACAGACCTGTATAAATTATTCAACGACATGAATCTCCAACTGCAAGGCGATAAACTAAATTTAATTAAACCAAAAAATGTCGTCCACACGTGGATAGACAGACGACATGGGGACTTAGATTTCTATCTGACCCAAATATTTAGTGGACATGGATGCTTTAGAAGCTACCTTTTCAGATTCCACAATGACATTAGTCCGACGTGTACAGAGCATATAGAAGACTCTGAACATGTATTATTTTATTGTCCTCGATTTTCGAATACAAGGGAACAGCTAAAAACCACACTCGGTGGTAGTTTTACGGTCGATAACTTGACCACACTCATGTGTCAGTCGACTGATAAATCGAAAGCTGTCAGCGAAGCGTCACTGAGATCTTTTCAACAGACTAGGCGTCCGTCAGTCCGCGCAATAGAGGAGACAATTCCGAATCGGCGCTAGAAATAAAAAGCCAAACAATTGAAGATTTTTGGACACGACTCCAAGCTGCATATGACGCAATTGTAGATACTGACGATTCAGATCTACCAGAAAACTTTAAATCTTCTGTATACACCAAATTTGAAAACTGCTTAGACCAGTATGAAGACACAAAAATTATGATCGCAGATCAACTAAAACTTATTAAATCAATCGCACCTACTCCCCATTCGAGAGTAGAGCTGCCACAAATACAAGCCCACGAAGCAAGTTATGGCATTCACCTCAAGGTTATGAACAATGGCCGACCTTCCGGGACATGTTTACTGCTGTGTACATAAACCATCCAAAATTATTGCAAGCATAAAAATTGTATCATCTCCGATACAAAACAAAAGGTCAAGCAGGAGTAATAGTTAAACAGTTCGCATTAAGTGATGACAATTTCAATTTGGCTTGGGAAGCTCTGAAAGCAAGATATGAACACAAAAGAATATTGGTCGACAAGCAAGTAACGATACTCATGAACTTGCCGAAAATTCAAAAAGAAACAAGTGAAGAATTCTTAAAACTTCAATCAACTGTTTCAAATTGTTTGTCGGTTCTATCGACACAAAATGTTCCCACAGACAACTGGAACCCTATTCTGGTAAACATATGCGCCGCAGTATTACCAGAAGAACCATTACTTTTATGGGAGCAATCGCTTTCATCAAGAAGAGACTGCCCAACGTGGTAGCAAATGAAAGATTTCTTAACTACCCAATATGAAATTGCTGAAAGGGTAGGCAAAAACACAGTCAGAACTAAAAACGTTCAACACGACCTAAACAGAAGCTTCAATAGACTCCAAGTCAATAACAACAACAATTTAAATAGAAGCTTTTTCAAAGCACAATCGTTCACATCTAACAACAGAGCAAATATACGTCATGCGAACTATGTACAGGAGGGCATAAACTGAAAACTTGCGAGAAGTTTAAAAAATTAAATATAAACGTAAGGAACAACTTTGTCAGGTCAAAAATACTCTGTACAAACTGCTTGTCCCACGCGCACAATCTTACTAATTGCGAAAGCAAATTCAACCGCGTATATTGTCATAAAACACATCATTCCATGTTACATTACAACATGTCTCCCAATACACCTTAAAGTAACGCATTCTCAAGAAAAGCCACGGGTTTAGTTGCAACAGCAACTCCCGAAACACAAATTTGCCAAGAGACACCATGCTGCTCAAAGGCATTAAAAACTCAAACGCTACACAGCGAGAATCAAAGTAAGGTATTACTACCAACAGCAGTTGCCTCCATCGAACACAGAGGAGAACTGTTTAAACTTAGAGCCTTAATAGACCAAGGATCAGAACGATCCTTTATAGCATCTAAGGCACAAAATAAATTAGAACAAGTCAAGCAAAATTTGAAATTACGGGAATGGGCGGAAGAGTAGTACAAAACTCTAACAAAATATGCCCCATTACCCTAATTTCCCCCCTAGCGGATAAGCGCATTCAAGCAAATGCTATTGTCTTACCGCAACTAACAACCATGCTTCCAAGCTATCAAATAAATAGCAAGCATTGGGATAAGATTTCACACCTGACTCTAGCAGATCCCAACTGCAACACGCCAGCTCAAATAGACATCCTAATAGGCAGCGACCTTATACCGCAAATTATACTAGGTGTTGAAAAAATCTCAAACACCTTTCTGGCTCAAAATACTATATTCGGTCGCATACTAAGTGGACTAGTTACTGAAACAGTTTAGACCATGACAACTGAAGTTAAAGAAATATTCAACCAATACCTTAATTCACAATTAAGAAAATTTTGGGAGTTAGAAGAGCTCCCCCCATTTCGATTACAACACCAGAAGATCAGTATTGTGAAGACTTTTATATAGCCACAACTACTCGATCAGCTAATGGTCGGTATGTCGTACGACTACCACTAAAACAACAATTTCCAGAAACACTCGCCTTAGGTCACTCTCGCACCTCTGCTATACAGCAGTTTCTAAGTGTGGAAAAAAACCTACTTAGAAAAGGTGAGTTGAAACAAGATTATGATGGTGTCTTAGAAGATTACCTCCACTTAAACCACATGGAAGAAGTAAGCCCAGGAGAAAAAATCGTGAAAGGCAAATATTACTCATTCTACTTGCCACATCATGCAGTAGTAAAGCCTGAGAAAAAAACAACAAAAGTTAGAGTTATTTTTAATGACTCAAGATCCACCAGCTCGGGGAATTCTCTAAATGATATTCTATTTACGGGGCCCACGTCCAAACAGATTTAATGCTCCTCATATTAATTTGGCGTATATACAAATACGTATTCAATGGGGACGTCGAAAAAATGTATCGTCAAATAGTCGTACATAAATATGATCAAGATTTTCAGCGGATTGTTTTCCAAAAATCTGTCAATAGTCCACTACGCGATTTTAAATTAAAAACAGTTACCTTTGGCATAAACTGTGCCCCATATCTAGCCATTCGTACACTACCCGCACTGGCAGAAGACACAAAGTCAGAATTTCCTCTGGCAACACAAGTGCTAAAAACACAGACGTATGTAGACGATATCCTGATGGAAGCCACAGTCTTCCACTAGCACACGATACCTTATCACAGGTAATAAATGCCCTCAATAAGGCAGGGTTTCCTTTAAAAAAGATTACAGCCAATCACCCAAATATTTTAAAAAATATTCCTAAAGACCATTTGTTGAATACTAATCTATATACATATATACTAGCTGTTACCCTGTGCGTTTCGCTACACCTAAATCGATTAAAACTCTTAAGGGTTTTTACTTTGTGTTTTATTTACTGTTGTAAAACTGTTACCCATTTATAAAACATTTATAAAACATATTGGTATACAACATTTTTGGTTTTTCCACCTGCCGCGTAAATGAATAAGCACCTTGGTGTTCCCACTCTCGAGCATGCGACGAACAATTAGCCGTGGGAGAAGCACGGTTCCTCCAAATTGACGCCGCACACTTGAAACGTTTGCCCTTGCGATTTGTTGATGGTCAACGCAAAGGCAAGACGTACTAGGAACTGCAAGCGCTTAAATTCAAACGGCATGTCCGTTGGAATCATGGGAATGCGTGGTAAGAGTACAACTTCACCTGCTGCCTTGCCATTTAGTATTGTTGCTTCAATCAAATTTGGCCACAATTTTTTGACTGAAAGTCTTGTGCCATTACACAAAGTCGGTGGCTTCAGATTTCGTAGAAGTATAATGGGTGAACCGACTTTCAGTACCAAACAATGCGGTGGCAGACCGGGGGGATCCAAAGAATTCCAGAATTCAGTTGGATAATTGACTACTTCATCTTGATTTAAAACGCTATCAATCGATGTACATATATGTTGTAGCTTCTCCTGGCAGTTTTTCTTGAATGGCAAAATTCATTTCGTTGACGTGTACATTTTTCGATGCCAATATTGCGCATTCACTAAATAATCGTGGCGTTGATAGTCTTGAACAATATTCGGAAATACACTTTCAATCAATTCTTCTTTTGATTGTTAAAGTGTACAAAAGATGTTCGGCAATGTGATCAAACCGGTATCATCGATTGGTATTTTGCCTTCGCCAATGTCCAACAACTGCTTCGAAAACGCCGCTGCAGATCGATCATTTTGCAATTGGACTCGCTCTCGCTCACTCGGTAATTTCAACGCAGAATGTGCTGTTCGGCCGCCATCAAGTAGAGTAGCAGCGATGCCTGACGAAGCAATTGCCAGCGCAATTTATCAAGAAAGTAGAATCCACCGGCGTTATTGTCAACCGCTCGTATAATCTTATCATAAGCATTTTTCTGCTGAATATTCAATTTGGTAATGTTAGCTTGTATGAAAGCACGCAATTCATTGCAATCGTATTGTTGTTCACGTTGAAGCTCATGGTCAATAATTGGGCGCAGTAATGCCAAGTTGCGCTAATGCCTTATTCGCAATTGTAAGGCACAGATCTTCACCCAATATAAAAGCAGAATTATACATTTGTAATGTATATAGCAAGTCTGCGTCCGATGCTCGATTACGCGCCAAAATTAATAAGTCCTCGGTCATGCAGTCTTTGTACTTATTCTACAGTTATTGCGGATTTGACGGAAGGCATGTAGATATTATTATGGCGAATAGTACGCGTATTTGTTTTGGAAGAGATGTGAGTGATGCGTCATGAAGTGCGGTGTCCCAATGCATATCATCTTCTAACAAATGCAATCGCTGACATGCTTCACGATACGTCGCACACAACTGACCGTCAACAGTTTTCAAATCAGGAAATGATTTTGGTCCGCGCACTTTGAATAATAGCAGACGCAAATAAAAACATTCGACGTTGTTCGGATGGATGGTGTAAATACGTCTTAAGGCATCGGTTTTACGGATATTTGGATAACCGTCAACACGCTCCCCTTGCTTTCGTCGTTGAAATGTTTTCGATGATGGATTCCAAGTGAAATATTGTGGTATTTCGGAATATAGCAATGTTCTTGCAAATTCATCGTTTTCACACAACTCGAAAAAGGTAGTTAGTGTTGTCCCCGGTGGTCGTGCTAGAGTATGCATATTTGAAGTACATAAATAAAAATGGAAAAATTAACCTAAAACTACATCTTAAACTATGTATTTTACCCACACACGCATATGCAATAAGACCCACCAACAGTGTATTTGCGAACCGCATGGAAGCACTTACGAAACAATAACAATACTCACTTGCTTTGTGTGTGTTGCACGGTCAGCAGAAAAACACAAAATCGGTTCCAATAAATGTAGCAAATCGATGGAATTAAATCTGGAAAAAACACACAATGTTGAAACACTTTTTTTTACACACACCGCGCATTTTCAAGCGACAATAGAAGCGCATGGCATCACATATGAAACCACAACAATACTCACTTGCTTTGTGTTGTACGCAGAATGTTAATCACGTTGAAATCTGAGAAAAATACACACAATGTTGAAACATTTTTTTTGATACACTGAGTGCATTCGGAACATTTACGTTCGGTATGTCTTGTTAGCTTGACAGTCATCCATAGAAAGAACGAATGACAGGCAAAAACGATCAACATGCGATGTCAATGTTTTTTATTAATTGTAAACATCCGCCAGTTGTTTCGTTTTTTGTTTTTTTTTTTGCACAACGTGCAATGATACACACATTAAATTTCTTATGAGCACCCTCCAAACAGACCCCAATCACTCCTTCATTGAAATCGGGCAAGCCGTGTAGAAGGAGTATGCGAACAGGAAGTTTAGCCACTTAATTTTATATATGTTAGATAATATTTTATAGGTGTCGAGACAAATAAAAAAGTCAGTTCATTGAAGTTTTACGCATATCGAATGATGATTCGCCAAAACTATGACAACCACTTACTGAGATATGGACGGTTATTTCAACAGTATGCAGTTGACATGTACGTTAAAGTTGAGACAGAACGACTTAATTACATGCGATACAATCAGTCGAAGTTGCGATCTGAAGAGTATATTCACTTAAGAGATGCAATGAATGGTGATGCGGATATTACAGATATTGGTCGATTCTATATTTTGCCATCGACATACATTGGCAGTCCTAGACACATACATAAGTACTCCCAGGATGCGATGACTTACGTGTGCAATTATGGACGGCCGCATTTGTTTGTTACATTTACTTGCAATCCAAAATGGCCAGACATTACGAATCTATTGCATCCCGGTCAATCACCAAGCGATCGCCACGACGTTACAGCACAGGTGTTTAAACAAAAACTCAGATGTTTGATGGACTTTACTACGAAACCACGTGTATATGGCACTGTCCGATGCTGGATGTACTCAGTGGAGTGGCAGAAGAGAGGTTTGCCCCACGCACACATTCTTCTTTGGATGGTGGAGAAAATTACACCTGACCAAATTGATGACATCATTTCCGCCGAAATTCCTGATGTTGAAATAGATCCAGAGTTGCACGAAGTGGTGATGGCCAATATGGTTCATGGGCCATGCGGAGAACACGATCCATCTTCGGTTTGTATGTCGGACAGTAAATGCAAAAAACGCTATCCCCGTGCTTTTATTTCGGAAACTCAAACTGGAAACGACGGATACCCTCTCTATCGGCGTCGCTAACCCGCTGACAATGGCAGAACATTCATCACTCAATTGAAAAGAAAGAATTTCGTGGTTGATAACACATGGATCGTTCCATATTCGCCAATTTTGTCTAAGGCATTCAAAACACATATAAATGTTGAGTATTGCAGTTCAATAAAATCAATTAAGTATGTTTGCAAATATGTCACCAAAGGAAGCGATATGGCGGTTATTGGCGTTGAACGAGATGAAATTAGCAAATTTCAAATGGGCAGATATGTGAACTGCAATGAAGCAATCTGGAGAATATTTTCATTTGCAATTCATGAACGCCATCCTACTGTTGTGCATCTGGCAGCTCTTTTATAGAATGGCCAGCGAGTTTATTTCAACGCAGAGAACATAGTACAGCGAACGGAAATACCACCAGCAACCACTTTAACAAGTTTCTTTGCAACTTGCGCCAGTGATCCGTTCGCGAGAACATTACTTTACTAGGAGATGCCTCGGTATTATACATGGAATGCATCGTCGAAGAAATGGTTGCGCAGGAAGAACGGCCATCCGGTAGATGGTTATCCAGGTGTTTTTTCAACTGATGTATTGGGAAGAATTTATACAATCCATCCAAAGAACGATGATTGCTTTTATCTACGTTTGCTTTTGATTAATGTACGCGGTTCAACTTCATTTGAATCATTTAGGACTGTAGATGGTACCATTTGTGCAACATTTCGAGAAGCATGTCAACAATTGCAATTGCTTGAACACGACAGTCACTGGAATCAAACGCCAGCGGATGCAATAGCTTTTCACCAGCCACTGCAGTTCGTACACTATTCGCTATTATAATTTCGACATGTCAGCCTTCAAACCCGCGTCTATTATGGGATACGTACAAAGATGACATGGCAGAAGATATTTGCATCGCCTGCGATTAGCGACGAGAAATGTCGACTTACAAATGAACGCTGACATCTACAATGAAGCATTAGTCCTTACTGAAGATTTATGTTTACTTATGAGTGGAAAACTATTGATTGAAGTTCATATGCCGGCACCAAGTTGTCAAACAAGGGATTTAGTGAGACGCGAATTGGAACGCGAGCGTGCTTACGATATAACTCACTTGCAACAACAAGTACAAACAAATGTTCCACTGTTGAATGAACAGAAAAGCAGTGCGTAAAATCAGCTAATAAATGCTGTAGATAGTGGAAACGGTGGCATATTTTTCCTCGATGCGCCCGGCGGGACTGGCAAAACGTTCCTACAGTCTTTAATACTAGCAGCAATACGTGGTCAAGTTGGTATTGCATTAGCTCTTGCATCTACCGGGATTGCTGCAACACTGTTAGAAGGTGGAAGAATGGCACATTCAGCATTAAAGCTTCCATTAAACTTGCAAATACACGAAAGTCCTGTTTGCAATATTTCAAAGCAATCAGCAATGGCACAAGTTTTAAAAAAATGTAAGTTAATCATATGGGATGAATGCACAATGACCCACAAACGATCATTAGAAGCACTCTACCGAACACTGAGAGATTTGCGCAACAATAATCGTTGCTTTGGAGGAGTGATGATATTGCTGTCGGGCGACTTTAGACAAACACTTCCCGTGATTCCAAAATCAACAGCGGCGGATGAGCTAAACGCATGTCTGAAGTCATCGCATTTGTGGAGGTTTGTTAAAATCATTGACCATGAATATGCGAGTTTTGCTGCAAAACGATAGAACTGCGGAGGTTTTTCAAAAGAGCTGCTGCGAATCGGAAATGGACAAGTTCCGATAGATCCTTGCAGTGATTAATATCGATTCCAACTACGATTTGCCAATTCACATCTAATAGAATATGAACTAATCAGTAGTGTATATCCAAATATTGCTCAAAATTATGGTAACTACGATTGGTTAAGCACGCGCGCAATTTTAGCAGCAAAAAATATGGATGTCAACGACTTGAATTGGACGATTCAAAATCAAATTCCGGGAGATCTGCGGTCATATAAATCAATCGAACGCGTTGAAAATGAAGACGAGGTAGTAAATTACCCAGTGGAGTTCTTAAACTCTTTGATGCCACCTGGAATGTCGCCTCATAATTTGCGTCTCAAAGTTGGGTTTGTAGTTATTATGCTACGGAATCTTCATGCTCCCAAACTGTGCAATGGTACTCGACTGATTGTGACCAAGCTAATGGACAATTTAATAGTGGCAAGCATTTTGAAAGGCCCGTTCAAGGGAGAGGAATGCTTACTTCCCCGAATTCCATTAACTTCAACAGATTTGTCATTCCAATTCAGACGTTTGCAGTTCCCAGTGAAACTTGCATTTGCGATGACAATAAACAAGTCACAAGGGCAGATTTGGAAATGTCTTGCTTTTCACTTGGCCAGCTCTATGTGGCGTGTTCCCGTGTTGGAAAACCTTCCTCACTGTTTATTTACGCCGCGGAATAGAAAACCAAAAATATCGTGTACCGTGCAGCCCTAAACTAAATATGTACTAAAACAAGTAAGGAAGGGCTAAGTTTGGGTGTCACCGAACATTTTATACTCTCGCATGATAAAGTGATAATCGAGATACTGTTATTAGCAACTTTTTTGCGAGAGTATAAAAATGATGCCCTCTGAATTACATGAAAATGTCTGAGAGATTTACCGATATTTTCGGTGAAAAATTAGGTTATGTTAGGTTAGGCACTGAGTTCTTCGTGCTCGATATCAGGGACCTTGAAAAGTTATAGTCCGATCACGACAATTTTTCCACAAGGGTTACCTCAGCTCAAATACCATATTTGTGTAAAGTTTTATTCCGCTATCATCATTGGTTCCTAATGTATATATTACACAGAGAAGGCATCAGATGGAACTCAAAATAGCGTTATATTGGAAGAAGGCGTAGTTGTTAACCGATTTCACCCATATTT
The DNA here is from genome assembly GCF_016617805.1 of Bactrocera tryoni. NCBI lineage: Eukaryota > Metazoa > Arthropoda > Insecta > Diptera > Tephritidae > Bactrocera > Bactrocera tryoni. Next base: position 10,137,587 of record NW_024396366.1, on the reverse strand, counting down.
CTTACATGTCATCAAGGTGTTAAGAAAATATTATATACCGAATTTCATTGAAAGCGGTCTAGTAGTTCCTGAGATATGGTTTTTGGTCCATAAGTGGGCGAGGCCACGCCCATTTTCAATTTTTAGCCCGGGTGCAGCTTTCTTCTGCCATTCCTTCCGTAAAATTTAGTGTTTCTGACGGTTTTTGTTAATCTGTTAAAGCACTTTTAGTGATTTTCAACATAACCTTTGTATGGGAGGTGGGCGTGGTTATTATCCGATTTCTTCCATTTTTCAGCTGTATATGGAAATGCCTGAAGGAAACGACCCTATAGAGTTTGGTTGACATAGCTATAGTAGTTTCCGAGACATATACAAAAAACTTAGTAGGGGGCGGGACCACGCCCACTTTTCCAAAAAAATTACGTCCAAATATGCCCCTTCCTAATGCGATCCTTTGTGCCAAATTTAACTTTAATATCTTTATTTATGGCTTAGTTATGACACTTTATAGGTTTTCGGTTTTCGCCATTTTGTGGGCGTGGCAGAGGGCCGATTTTGCCCATCTTCGAACTTAACCTTCTTACCTCCAAGAAATGCGTGTACCAAGTTTCATCATGTCATCTCAATTTTTACTCAAGTTACAGCTTGCACGGACGGACGGACGGACAGACAGACATCCGGATTTCAACTCTACTCGTCACCCTGATCACTTTGGTATACATAACCCTATATCTGACTCTTTTAGTTTTAGGACTTACAAACAACCGTTATGTGAACAAAACTATAATACTCTCGTTGGCAACTCTGTTGCGAGAGTATAAAAACACGATATACAGGCAGGTTCTCATATTCGTTTTCAGGCGGAGTTTTTCAACTGTCGACCATAAGCGTGATGATTTAATGCACGCATGAATTTCATCTGCTGTCCCCCTCTGAATCACTGGATTATTTTTACTAAAATTTCAGATGGGCGAATCTTCCTGTGCCAAATTAAGTGGTAATTTAAACTATGTATATTCAATTGAATTAGATATTGTCGTCACCGCCGGTAACACAGTGGGACGGTATTACAGTATTCATGGTTGAAACTTCATTACTGTAATGCTAGATGGCGTTGAAGTAGCTAAATTTGACGATTTTTTGACAAACAATTTTTTTATCTTTCTTAATTTTTTTCTTTTTTAATAAAAAGTACCCTATTTTACTTCTAATACCTTCAGGAGTTTATGTACAAAGTTTCATGATGATCGGTTAAGTAGTTTTTGCGTGAAAGCGTAACAAATAAACTTACATTCGCATTTATAATATTATTAATATCTATATATTATTCTAAGACAAGGCGCTTATTTCCAGAGATCTACAAAACGTACAGAGACAAATAATACATCAAATTAAAGTGTGCGATCTGAAACTTTGCACAAATTTTACAGATTTTAAATTCATTGAACCACTTTTGATATATTTGCGTTTAAAGTTCTTCAATTTTTACATTAAGCTAATATAAGCAGCGCTTCTACAGAAAAGAGCATATTTGTAAGAGAATGAATAATTACAAATGTTTCTGTCATTTGCTTTCGTTACACACATACCCACATACGCGAAGGCGCAAGTGCGAAATCTAACAACAACAATGTTGTCTGCTCGGTAGCAAAATTACAATAAGCATAGATAACTTGATACGAGACTCTTTGGTTCGAGAGAGAGCTGTCAAAACTCACATTTTTTATAACATTTGCCAATGATGCCATTGCTGAAAAATATTAATTTGGGTGTTTTAATGTACACTCAATATAGTGGGGTGCAGCTACCACTGCGTTAATTAAAATGAAAATATCCGTTTTTTATTTGTAAACACTTTATTTTTTCAACAATTTTATTTACATCACTGAATTAATATTCTACAATATATATATACAATACAATATATATATATAATACATATGTATATAGTTTGGAAATATAATCCACGGAAGGAACGGCGAGATTCCAATTCCGAGAGTTATTTGCCGGCGTTGGCGATCGAGTTGACACGGATTCGTATGTTAGCGAATGTGTACATAAGTATATGTATAAACAAATGTTACTATGCGGGAAAGGTCAGCGCGTAGGAACCGTGTGGTCAACGTTTCTATTCGAAAAGTATTAAAACGAATGTGTGAAAAAAAGCGATGATCAAATCCTTTTGTTAGGTATTAGATAGTAGCTATTTGCTGTGGTGAAATTCAATTTGTCCCCAGGTATGGTGTATTGGTGCAAGTTATTTCCAGATGTTTAATTTGGTGTTCCTATTAGGTGAGGTGAGTTGTGGTAGGGTGCGCTAGCTTTTCTCGGATAGAGTGGGGAAGGCTTAACTCATTTAAACATTGGGTATTTAATAAATTATACAAAACACTAAATTAAACACTTTGAAAATGCATACATACATATATATGTAAATGCTAAAATGCAAAATCATTAATTAATTTACATAAACATTTATAGATACAAATGTTTGCTTTGGCATGTGCACTGGTACATACATACATATGCATGCGGTAAGGCGCTATCTACGATTTGACATGCGCTCTCCTCTATGTTGCACGAATATGTATGTACGAGCTAAGGAACACTGCACTTTGACATGCGCACTCTACTTTGTTTTATATTCACACATACATACTTACAAACATATGTATGTATATACATATGTATGGGCGAAGACGCAAGTCAAAATCTAACAGAAATATTGTTGTCGGCGTTATTTTGATTAGAAGTGTTATTGCGTTAGGTAAGCTTTGAGTCAGTTCAGTTTTCTTCCAAAAGTCAAGGCGGCTATTACCAGCGAATACATACATACTACATCGAATTTCAGTTCAGATTCAGATTAATTATTAAAAATAAAATGCCAAACCGAAGGCGAATTAGACGAAAAAGGAGTTTAACAGGTCGAAGAGAAGAGGTGAATGTTATAGATAAAAAGGAATTTTTAATTGTTAATGTATGTATGTATATGAATTGACCTGTTTTATTAGAGCCGTAGTCATGCAGGATCTATGGCAAGTTATTTCAAAGCTGCCCTAAACTCCGTAGTTCTTCCGGAGTATAGTTCGCTTTATATATTTATATGTATATACATACATACTTATTGTCTTAATATTTGGTTGAAATTGTTACTAGGTAAGAAATGGCTTTACGACATGTTGTCAAGGCGGAAAAGTTAAACTTCAAGAATTACGTGTACCTGAGTTTTTGAAAACTGTGTTAGTAAATGATTTGAGCTCTTGGCGGGGACACTATTTGGAGAATATTCGGCAGCTAAATAGTTCGTTTGCTTTTACATCATTCGAAGCGAAAATTGCGGAGCCTACAGGGCGCGGACCATATTGCTTCCGAATACATGGATCAATATATCATAGGGTAGGTCCATTGCACGCAGATCATCCTTCAGAATCCTCCTACGCCCAGCTGTTTATTCTTGACACGGATCAAGCAACTGATATAAGGGTACAACATAATTCAAACTGCGATAGCTATTTGCTGAGAGAAATCCACGAAATGCTTTCAAATATTAACCCCTTGGCAAATGAGTATAAGCATATGTCGCAGGTTGAACGCGAAGAGGAACAGAGGGTCAGAGAAGAAAATCGCAATGCTCGCCGAATTAGCATGCTACTTTTGCTTAGATCGATTATTACGTGATATTCACAAAAATGAAATTCCTTTTGGTTTATTAGGTGGTGATTTCAGGCAAGTTCTTCCTGTGGTACCCAATAGCTCACGCGCCGCTATAGTTGGTAATTGTTTGAAACGGTGCTCACTTTGGAAATATTTTAGGTGTCTCAAACTCTCAACGAATATGCGTTCTAAAGAATCCTTATACAACAGTTTTCTTTTGCGTGTTGGAGAAGGTCGAGAGCTCTCTCCAGAGTCGAAAATCAATATACCAGAAGAGATAATTTTGCTAAATGAAAATTTAGTGGATTGGGTATTTCAGCCTCAGTCTGGTGTTATTAGTCAAAACCGTTTGAAGGATCGGGCAATTTTGTGTCCAAAAAATGATCACTGTACGATAATAAATAGCGAAATAGTAAATATGTTGCCGGTGAAGAAAGGGTATATTATGGCGTGGATACTGTCGTTTCTGAAGATCCTCAAGAGCATGTCGGATTCCCTACAGAATTTCTAAACTCCCTTAATTTCAGTGGAGTAGCGCCTCATGAGTTAAGGCTTAAGGTTGGAACAGTTGTGCTGTTAATCCGCAATCTTAATACATATGAAGGGTTGGTCAATGGGACTCGCTTGATAGTAAAAGCACTACATTGTAATTGTTTGGAGGTCGAAATTTTAACCGGTGAATTACAAGGGAAACAAATTGTATTGCCCCGTAAAAATTTACAGCCCAGCGAATCAACACTTCCTTTTATTTTAAAGCGTCGCCAATTTCTAATAATTGTAGCATTCGCAATAACAATAAACAAATCTCAAGGGCAGTCTCTAGCAAGAGTTGGTGTTTTCCTCAAGGAGGATTGTTTTACGCATGGCCAGCTGTATGTCGCAAAGAGTCGAGTACGATCTTCTCAAGATATCAAAGTTAAGACTTATGACCAAAAAAAAGCCACTACGAATGTAGTTTTCCATGAAGTACTTAAATAAATTGAGTTTTTATAAAAAATTTTTTTTTACTTTTTTCATTTTAAATAACGGAGTCCCCCGATTATCGGGGGTTATTACTAGTTAATATTAATATGATAAATTCAAAAGTTGATAACAACTTGAAGTGAAGTGCAAACGAATTTTTTAATCGCAATTTTGGAAAAAAAATAATATAAGGTGAGTGTGGAAAAGGTGGTACATACAGCAATAGAGTATGTGTTTGATTAATTTTTTATGTTTATAATTAGTACCTTTTAATATTATATCTTCTTCTACTTCTTAATTGGCGTAGACACCGCTTACGCGATTATAGCCGAGTTAACAACAGCGCGCCAGTCGGTTCTTCTTTTTGCTACGTGGCGCCAATTGGATATTCCAAGCGAAGCTAGGTCCTTCTCCACTTGGTCCTTTCAACAGAGCGGATGTCTTCCTCTTCCTCTACTTCCCTGGCGGGTACTGCGTCGAATACTTTCAAAGCTGGAGTGTTTTCGTCCATTCGGACAACATGACTTAGCCAGCGTAGCCGCAGTCTTTTAATTCTCTGAACTATGTCAATGTCGTCGTATATTTCGTACAGCTCATCGTTCCATCGAATGCGATATTCGCCGTGGCCGATGCGCAAAGGACCATAAATCTTTCGCAGAATTTTTCTCTCGAAAACTCGTAACGTCGACTCATCGGTTGCTGTCATCGACCGAGCCTCTGCACCATATAGCAGGACGGGAATTATGAGCGACTTATAGAGTTTGGCTTTGGTTCATCGAGAGAGGACTTTACTTTTCAATTGCCTACTCAGTCCGAAGTAGCACCTGTTGGCATGAGCAATCCTGCGTTGGATTTCCAGGCTGACATTGTTGGTGGTGTTTACGCTGGTTCCAAGATAGACGAAATTATCTACAACTTCAAAGTTATGACTGTCAACAGTGACGTGAGAGCCAAGTCGCGAGTGCGACGACTGTTTGTTTGATGACAGGAGATATTTCGTTTGCCCTCGTTCACTGCCAGACCCATTTTCTGTGCTTTCTTGTCCAGCCTGGAGAAAGCAGAACTAACAGGCGGGTGTTGAGGCCGATGATATCAATATCATCGGCATACACCAGCAGCTGTACACTCTTATAGAAGATGGTACCTTCTCTATTTAGTTCTGCAGCTCGAACTATTTTCTCCAGAAGCAGGTTGAAGAAGTCGCACGATAGGGAGTCGCCTTGTCTGAAACCTCGTTTGGAATCGAACGGCTCGGAGAGGTCCTTTTCGATCCTGACGGAGCTTTTGGTGTTACTCAACGTCAGTTTACACAGCCGTATTAGTTTTGCGGGGATACCAAATTCAGACATCGCGGCATAAAGGCAGTTCCTTTTCGTGCTGTCGAAAGCAGCTTTGAAATCGACGAAGAGGTGGTGTGTGTCGATTCTTCTTTCACGGGTCTTTTCCAATATTTGTCGCATGGTGAATATCTGGTCGGTTGTTGATTTTCCAGGTCTGAAGCCACACTGATAAGGTCCAATCGGTTTGTTGACGGTGGGCTTTAATCTTTCACACAATACGCTCGATAGAACCTTATATGCGATGTTGAGGAGGCTAATCCCACGGTAGTTGGCGCAGATTGTGGGGTCTCCTTTTTTATGGATTGGGCATAGCACACATAAATTCCAATCGTTGGTCATGCTTTCGCCCGACCATATTTTACAAAGAAGCTGATGCATGCTCCTTATCAGTTCTTCGCCGCCATATTTGAATAGCTCGGCCGGCAATCCATCGGCCCCGCGCGCTTTGTTGTTCTTCAGGCGGGTAATTGCTATTCGAACTTCTTCCTGGTTGGGCAATGGAACGTCTGCTCCATCGTCATCGATTGGGGAATCGGGTTCGCCTTCTCCTGGCGTTCTGCATTCACTGCCATTCAGCAGGCTGGAGAAGTGTTCCCTCCATAAATTAAGTATGCTCTGGGCATCGGTCACTAGATCACCTTTGGGGGTTCTACAAGAGTATGCTCCGTTCTTGAAACCTTCTGTAATCCGCCGCATTTTTTCGTAGAATTTTCGAGCATTACTCCTGTCGGCCAGCTTATCAAGCTCTTCATACTCACGCATTTCAGCCTCTTTCTTCTGCTGTCTGCAAATGCGTCTCGCGTTCCTCTTCAACTCCCGGTATCTATCCCATCCCGCACGAGTGGTGGTCGATCGTAACGTTGCGAGGTAGGCAGCCTGTTTTCTCTCCGCTGCGACACGGCACTCCTCGTCGTAATAGCTGCTCTTTTGCATTTTCCGAAAACCAATGGTTTCGGTTGCAGCTGTACCTAAGGAGTTTGAAATGCCGTCCCACAGTTCCCTCATACTGAGTTGTTGACGAGTGCTCTCAGAGAGCAGGAGTGCAAGCCGAGTAGAAAATCGTTCGGCTGTCTGTTGTGATTGCGGCTTCTCGACGTCGAACCTTCCTTCTGTTATATTTTAACTTTTAATTTAATTTAATTTTATTTTATTGGCGTTCGACTGCCAGTTATATTTTAACTTTTAATTTAATTTAATTTTATTTTATTTAAATTTCACTTGAACAGTTTAGCTTTTGTTCGTTTTAGTTACTTTTCTTGAGAGAAGTAACCCCGTGACTGCGCCAGTTAAGTGTGTAGAGCCAAGATTAAATAAAAACACAAAGTTGTTATAATTAACTGCACTTTACTTTATTGGTTCTTCTGAACTAAACTTGAAATGTCAATGTCACTGCTATTTATAATAATCAAATTGTTCAGCTGCTAAGCTGTTATACGATAACTTATTGTTTATTTGTTTGTGTAAAAATTCTGTATATGCAGAATTTACTGGTCAATGCTCGAAAAGTAATATAAACAATAATAAAGTGAACGACCCTTATGCAAACATATTGCTTAAGTGTCGTTCTGTACATAAATAGTGTAAGTGTCGCTACAAAGTAATAAGCGACAATAATTAAAACTGCTGTTTATGCTTAATCGGCATATTTCGTTTTTGATTGTTTATATGTATTTTCGTGCATTGGCTTTTTAATTGTGGAGGCTAAAAGCGCCCATACACGAGCACACAAGTGCGTTCGATCGGTATGTGTGCGCTTGCGGTTTATCGTGTATGGGCTTGTTCGCGTACCGATCCATGTTCGCGAAAATGTTTGATTTTTTACGATCGGTGCGCGAACATGTTTATCGTGTATGGCGTTGTCGGCGCACAAAATCTCATTTCTCTCGTGTCGCCGAACAGTGAAGATCGCGGACAATGGCAAGTGTTAAGGGGAGAGCTTGCTTTCGAGGCTTCAAAAAATCGATTTTTTTGATGATTTTTTTGGGAGGGAAAGAAATAATTGATTCAAGCGAAATTTCTCGGCTTTATAGTTATATACTTGAACATCTTTCACAAATTTTTTGGATACGAAATCTTTGATATTCTGCCTTTCGGAAGCAATTGCCCGATGCATCTCGTATGTGCAGTTTTCGGACGGCGAACAGGATGCAGGTCGCAATTCCTATCGGAAACAAAAAATTCAAAGAGATTCATATTTTTTATTAATTTATCTTCTAGTTAAACTAAGAAAATTCCAAAAAAAAAAGTGTAAAATTTAAAATTTTATTAAAAATTGAATAAATAGTGGCTTTTGATAAAAAAAATTTTAGTTTATGCTGTTTAAAAATATGTTAAAACTTGACTTTTCTTAATATTTTTTTAGTTTAAATAGAAGATAATTTTATGCCAATGATAATAAACTTTGCCCTAATTCCATACGACGTTTAGTTTTTTTCTATCCTGCTCGCCAATTAAGAATAATCGTAAAATGAAAAACCGAGAAATCACGCTTCAAAGTTTTCGCTTTTGCCTAAGCGCTCATACATACATATAGTGTAAGAAAAATAAACGTTGGAATAACTTATTATCGATATACAAAGAAATATATAAACGTGCTACATTAGAAATAAATTCGAAGAAATGTTCCGCTTGCCTGTCGCACATGTTAACTCTGTGAAAAACGAACGCAAAATGGATTTGTGTGTCGTGTATGGGCAAACGAATTCACACCGATCGAACGCACTTGTGTGCCCGTGTATGGGCTCTATAAGCCTTAGCTGTGGTTTTGGAGTTGGAGCTGCCGTCGTTGTTACTGACGTAACTCCTCCTTCCCTTGATTGAAAATTCTCCCGAATTTTTATTCTAAGTATTGAGAATTTTTTGTATATGTGGACAATAGCACTCACAGTGATAATTATTATCAATAATATGATTACAAAAGTTATAATGATTGATGTTGAGTGAATATTTTTATCGAATTTTAATTCTTTGATATTTTTGATGTTGTCTATTTCATTCAAGACTATTTCGTCTAATGATAAGGTTAATTTTGTATTATTGTACATAAATGTGGGTAATTTAACGAAGCTATTTTTAAATGTTTTATCATAGTTGGAAAAAATTATATTATTTATTTCTATTTTACAATTACTAAAAATTATTAAATTATTATTATTTAATGTTACATTTCGTTCATCACAAGTATTTATTAATTTTGTGTTATTTATGTTTTTTGCAAGAATGACACCAAGTTCGAGTTCTTTTATTTCTGCTTTTACATTTTTGATTTTTGGACATACATTATTGTTGAATATACAAAGATTTGTTTTTCTTAGCTTATTTACATTAGGATTATTGAAGTAATCATATGTATTATTATTGTAATATAAAATTTCTGTTTCTTGAAAGTTAATTTCAAACTTATTGTTGTCTGCAAGTGGTGATAGAAAATATCTCTTTACATTTACAATTGTTTTGGGTATTTTTATTAAAAACAAAATTTTATTACTTTTAAATTTTGCTACGCCTAATTTAATATTTTGCAATTTATAGAAATCGATTTCTAAAGTTTGTATTTCTTCTGATGTTAGTATATTATTGACCATAATATTGCAATTTGCAGCAATGATATTGTTTTGAATATGTTCAATATTATGATTTAAAATTTTTTTTTTTAACATAATATCCATATAAAATAAATGTGAAAGAATATCATTGTTAGACTGATCTATGCTATTAAATTTTTCTGTAATTTTTTGCCTATCCAATTCAATTGTTTTAGCTAGTTTTCTCATAGTTTCGTTGAAATTATTATTTATCAGTATATTGTTATTAAAAGCTTCTATCATGTTGTGGTTATTCTCATCTATTTTACTTATATGATTTTCTATTTCGGATCTGTCGTCATCATCCATGGTACCAGCTATCCATGATACCAGACCTGAACCTACGATGTTGAGTAGACCTCTTTTATTTTTGTTTATCTGGAGGGTATGTAGTCTAGTCCTAGCTTTCTTTATTTCTGATAAGAGAAGTTCCTTATTATCTATTATTTTAAGTTGTTCTACGTTTTCTTGGAGGTTTTCTATTGTCTTTTCGGTTTCAGTAAGATCTATAATATGTAGTATAGTTGTATAGTCCGCAATTAGTTGTACATCAGTTAATTTTATTTCGACATATCCATTATGGTTTTCGTTGATGGGTTGGATTATTAATGTTGACATTACTAGTGGTATTATCATCAGGATTAATATACCTGTTGATGTCCATTGCCCCTGAAAATTTATTTTTTCCTTTAATGTTGCTTGGGTATATGTTTTCTAGTTTTAATTTTTTGTAACGAGGCTCATATTTATGCCTAAGTGCTTTGTAATTTTTTACATAACCTTCGTGATTATTTTGTACGAATTCCTCCCTATTTTCATTTCTTTTTTCTATAATTTTGTTTTTTGCTTCTAATATTCTGTTTTTAATTAGAGTTTTTTCTATCTTTCCCTCTACTATGTCTAAGGGTGTTGTTTTTATTGTGGAATGTATGGATTTATTGTATCACTCGATACACTTGTATACCCTTTCTTGTGTTGACCATTGAGAATTTTGTGTTTCAAGTGTTCTAAATTTTTCGGATAATATGCTGTGCAACCTTTCTACGTCTGCATTCCCGGTATGGTTGTTTGGTTTCGTAAAATGTACTTCAATATCTTCTGACTTTAGGAAATCTTTGACATTTATTGAGTTGAACTCGTTATCAGTAATTATTTTTTTTGGTTTACTTCTCATTGAAAAGTACATTCTAATTTTTTCTATAATTGTGTTACTATTTCTGTCTTCTAAATGTATGGCTGTTGCATGTTTCGAAAACTTATCAATGAATGTGATAAAGCTATGTTTCTTTATAGTGTAAACATCCATATGTAAAATTTCATTTACATCAAATGGTGTTTCTGTGATATTAAATTATGCTTTAATAGGGTTCCTACTGTATTTTGATCTGTTGCAAATATCACAATTATTTATATATTTTTGCACGAAAACTTTGAGGTTTTTGTAGTAAAGTTTTGTTTTGATACCTTCATAATTTTCTGTTATTCCTGCATGTCCTGTTTCATTAATATGATATTTAGCAATTTGTTTAAATAATTCATCTTCACTGCAAACTTCTTTCGCGTTAAAGCTACATTTATAAAATTTTATTTCAGTGTTAAATAACTCTACTAACTTGGATTGAACCTGCTTGTATAAATTATCGGGAAGTTCGGTATATATTCCTACCCTTTTCGACTTTATATGTTGTCTAAACAAGTCGGCCATATAATTAGTCTCAATATCATTTGAATTGATATATATTTTGATTTTACCGTTTGCTACTTTCGTGTCTTGCGTTTTATTATTTGTAATTATAATTTGAGTTGCAAATCTGTTAACTACTGTATTGAGTGGTGTAAAATTTTGATAGGTGGTGTTATCTTCTTCAACGTTTTCGGTATTTAATATATGTTGCCTGATTGACTATTTATTCGGCTCATAAAATCGGCTACTTTATTTTCCTTACCCTTTATGTAGTTAATATGTATGTTATATTCGCCAAGTTTCAAGAGCCACCTTTGGAGTCTTGGGTTAATATCTTTTCCTTTCGTCTTTGTGTGCAACCAAACAAGTGGTTGATGGTCTGTTAAGAGTTCAAATGGTTTGCCATATAAATATGGTCGGAAATAGTTGACTGACCAGACGATAGCAAGCAATTCTTTTTCGATTGCAGCATAATGTTTTTCGTGGTCGTTTAAGGTTCTACTAGCGTAAGCGATGGGGTGATTTTCTTGAGAAAGGACTGCTCCTATTGCATTATCACTAGCATCTGTTGTTAGTTTAAAATTTTTAGACCAGCCTGGGTATTTCAAAATCGGAGGGTTAATGAGCATTTTTTTCAATTTTTCGAATGCATCTATATATTGAGTATCTTTTATATTAATTGTGGTATTTTTCTTTAGGTACTTTGTAAGTCCGTGGGCTACTTTAGCATAATCCTTTATGAATTTTCTATAGTAGCCTGTTATACCTAAGAATGATTTTATTTGTTTTTGAGTGTGGGGAAGCTTTAGCTTTTGAATGGCTTCAACTTTTGTTGAATTAGGTTTAATTCCTTCTGTGGTCAAAGTATGACCAAGATATTCAGTTTCTTTGCAAAAAAAAATGCATTTGTCTATTTGGGTTTTAAGATTGAACTCCCTTAATTTTGCAAAAATTTGTTTTATGCTGTTCATATGCTCTTCTATGGAAGTGCTAAAAATGAGTATATCATCGAGATATACAACGCATATTTGTTAATATATTCCTAAGTACCGAGAGTTAATCAAACGTTGGAAGGTGGAAGGGAATTCTTCAATCCAAATGGCATACGGATGAATTCATAATGCCCGAAGAGGTAGAAAAGGCAGTTTTCTTTTTGATCGTTTTCATCCATTAATACTTGGTGAAATCCTTCGCTTAAGTCAATTGTTGAAAAAGTAATTTGCTTTTCCCTAATTTGTCTAATATATTCTCTATATTAGGAATAGGAAATTTATCATCGACTGTGATTTCGTTGAGTTTTCTATAATCTACAACAATACGCCATTTTTGTTTCCCTGAATTATCCGATTTTTTGGGGACTATCCAAATTGGGGAATTGTAAGGGGAAAAGCTTTCTTTAATAATGTTTTGCTCCAACATGTCATTCACCTGCCTTTTAATTTCTTCTTCGTGTATCTTTGGGTACCTGTATATTTTAGAATATACAGGTTTATTCGTATTTGTTATTATCTGGTGTTTTATATTATGTGTGTGGGTTAACTTTTCTCCTTCTCTGTAAAACATATTAGAATATTTTCGCAAAATAAAATCTATATATTTTTTCTCTTCCTCATTCATATCATCTCTATAGAGTTTTGATACGTTTTCCAAATTTAAGGTTGAAGGTTCCAGTGTAGGGATTTTCGTATTTATGAATTTTATTTTATTGTTATTAATTTCAAGAAAATCTTCTTCAAGATTAATTTTTGCATTTAATCCTTTAAGTATATTTTGACCAATTAGTCCGTTGAAGTTTTTATTTCTGAATGACGTTACCTTCCAAGCCATTTTATTCGGGTCATTGAATTCTTGAGGTACTTCTGTTATAATTTCAAAGTCTACTTTTGTCTGTCCTGATAGTGTACTATATATGTTAGGTTTTACTAATTTAGTCCTTTTATATTCTTTTAACGAATGTTCGTCGATCAGGGTTGTCGTAGAACCGGTATCGATTAAACATTTAATTATATTTTTACCTATTGTTAAATTTACTATCGGTAACTGTTGTTCTCGCTGGTTAATTGAAAATTTTCTTCACCAGTTTCTTCTGTATCGGTATTATTTTCTTGAAGATGAGCGACATTATTTTGGTTTCTACTTGTGTATATTGGATTTCTATATGCTCCTAAATTTCTTGAAAATTGTTGTTGTGTTTGGGGATTATCTTGCCTCGAATTATTGTTTTGGTTTTGAAACCGGTTAATTGTTTGCCTGCCTTAATAATTATTTTGATCTACTGGGTTGCGATTTGGCCTAAAATTATTGCTATTATTTGATTGTGTGTTGTTGCTATTTGTACTAATTTTATTCTTTACCAGACCACATTCCTCCAGACAATAATATGCTTCTCTAAGATTCCCTATGCTTCTACTATGTATTATGCTGGCTAGATGCACTGGCATGCTGCTCAAAAATGTTTTTAATATCATTGCCTCGTTTATTGCCGGAGAAAACTCTTTTGGTTTTCCTGGGTCTTGATAATATTTATTGTTTAATTTATCTAATATATTTTTAAGATAATAAAAAAGATTGACTTACATTATAATTTCTTACGTTCAGCGCCTTGTGGTACAGTTGATGATACGATTCGCGAACTCCAAAATTCCTCAGGAGTTCTTGTTTTGTTTCTGTCCAGCTTGGATTGTCGAGGGCTCTAATTGCGTTAGCTGCTTCTCCTTGAATTTTTTTTGGACGTGCCGCTTATAAAAATACTCCTCCACGTTGGTACCGGCAAACAAGTCGATGAAAAGTTCGACTTCATTAATAAATGATGTGACGTCGTATGTATTATCTCCTCGGAACTCCTGGATTCTCGCTGCTTCTTTTAGTGCTTCCGATAGTGGTAATTGAAAAGTTGGATTGTTATGTGGCAAATGACGTGTTGCAGCAGATGGAGTTTGATTTGCCGCAGCTTCTATTGACACTGCCGATGTGGTTGCTTGTTCTGTTTTATGTGTTTCCATTTTGTTTTTTTTTTTTTTTTTGACTGCGTTCGACTGCCAGTTATATTTTAACTTTTAATTTAATTTAATTTTATTTTATTGGCGTTCGACTGCCAGTTATATTTTAACTTTTAATTTAATTTTATTTTATTTTATTTAAATTTCACTTGAACAGTTTAGCTTTTGTTCGTTTTAGTTACTTTTCTTGAGAGAAGTAACCTCGTGACTGCGCCAGTTAAGTGTGTAGAGCCAAGATTAAATAAAAACACAAAGTTGTTATAATTAACTGCACTCTACTTTATTGGTTCTTCTGAACTAAACTTGAAATGTCAATGTCACTGCTATTTATAATAATCAAATTGTTGAGCTGCTAAGCTGTTATACGATAACTTATTGTTTATTTGTTTGTGTACAAATTCTGCATATGCAGAATTTACTGGTCAATGCTCGAAAAGTAATATAAACAATAATAAAGTGAACGACCCTTATGCAAACATATTGCTTAAGTGTCGTTCTGTACATAAATAGTGTAAGTGTCGCTACAAAGTAATAAGCGACAATAATTAAAACTGCTGTTTATGCTTAATCGGCATATTTCGTTTTTGATTGTTTATATGTATTTTCGTGCATTGGCTTTTTAATTGTGGAGGCTAAGCCTTAGCTGCCGTCGTTGGAGTTGGAGCTGCCGTCGTTGTTACTGACGTAACTCGCGTTTTTTGCTGCACAGAGGCGGGTGCGAATCTTGGCTGCTACAAGATAGTGGTCCGAGTCGATGTTAGGACCTCGGAGCACACGCACATCTAAAACACTGGATACGTGTCTTCCGTCTATGACAACATGATCGATCTGATTGGTAGTTTTTCGATCCGGAGACAGCCAGGTAGCTTGATGAATCTTTTTATGCTGGAATCTAGTACTACAGATAAACATATTTCGGGCCCCGGCGAAGTCGATCAGCCTCAACTCATTTGGGGATGTTTCGTCGTGGAGGCTGAATGTACCGACCGTAGTGCCAAAGATACCTTCTTTACAGACCATGGCGTTAAAGTCGCCAAGCACGATTTGTATATCGTGGCGGGGGCAGCTCTCATAAGTGCGCTCCAAGCACTCATAAAAGGCATCTTTAGTCACATCGTCCTTCTCTTCCGTCGGGGCGTGGGCGCAAATCAGCGATATGTTGAAGAATCTCGCTTTGATGCGGATTGTGGCTACACGTTCATTCACCGGAGTGAATGATAGTACTCGGCGACGGAGTCTCTCTCCCACCACGAATCCAACACCAAACTTGCGCTCCTTTATATGGCCACTGTAGTAAATGTCACAAGGACCTACTCGTCTCTGTCCTTGTTCCGTCCATCGCATTTCTTGGACGGCGGTGATGTCAGCCTTTATTTTTGCGAGGACATCAACCAGCTGGGCAGCGGCACCTTCCCAATTAAGGGTCCGGACATTCCAGGTGCATGCCCTCAAATCGTAGTCCTTATTTCTTTTGCCATAGTTGTCATCAAAAGGGGGGTCTGTCATCCGAAGCTGGTTTTTCTTTTTCATTGGAGTGTTTTTTTACGTGGCGGGTCCCAAACCCAGCGCACAACCCTATGTAGGTGATGTTTCACCTTCTCACATTAGCTCGGCTTCGAACGGATGTTCTTAGGCTACCCAGAGGATACTTGGTCAAAGACCGGAAGTAGTGAGCTGCTTGAGCCATGTGTAAAAGAATCGTTTCTGTCCACTCCCAAGTGAATGGCGATCAGAGAACTTTCCTCACTTGCGTGAACTTCTACACATGACTCCATCACTTATATTATATAGTAAAATATTATTTTTGCATGTTTCTTATGATGAATACTTTTCTCTTATAATTTAGTTTTTAATTAGCGTCAATTTTCTAGAATTCAACAACCATTTTCCTCTTTGGCTTGCCTTGTTTTCGGTGCCTTTTTTCGGAATTATTGGCAGTGTTATTCCGACATTAAACAATTGCTGAATTATTTATTTGATGAAGCCGATCCACGTCTATTGGGACTGATGGAGGTTGTCGTTGTTGAGATTGATCCCAAAAAATTTATTCGTTAATATTTGTTTACTCTTTCCCTTTTTTTAATTTGGTATGTAGTGAAGCTGGTGTCTTTTCTTGGTGGGAATGTAGTTATTTTTATCTTTTCCGGGATTCAAAGTTGTCCGCTGTTTCAGGGTCTATTGCGAATCTTGGTGAACTTATTATCCACTATTTCTGGACCTATACTTTTTTACCTTGTTCCACTTTTTCAGGAATTATCGCTATCCGCTGTTCCACGGTCTGTTCTGAATCTTACTCAATTCGCCGCTGTTCGTTTTTTCAGGATCTCCTATTGATTCATTCTGGAATTATTGTCCGCTGATACAAGATTTATACTTATATCCATTGCCATTTGTTTCAGCACTTTTCCCAGGTGTTTAGTGCTGGAAGTCCTAGTTCCTGTGGAATTTTTGTGATTTATTCCTTTCGGAATAAAATTTGGCTTTTTAGATAGCAAATAAATTTGACATCCCGGTTGAGTCCCCAGTTAATTTTTCACCAGAAGTAAAAATGAGTCAAAAGATTATATTTTTGAGCTGCACTCTTTATTAATACTCTTAAGACTAACTTATTACATTGCTCTTGCTTCTATTTACTACGAGTATACATATACTAGCTAGTATGTTTACTTATTACTAGTTGATAATTGTTTAGATACAGATTACACCCAACTCTTTTTTTACACGGTAGATCCGTTCCTCAGAAATCCGTGTAAATAAGAGGCGTTTCCTATAATAAAAGGGGGGATACGTTCCATGTCATCTGAAAACCGTGTAAGATGAAATGAGGAACTATATTTACTTCGAAAAACCGTGTAAAAAATGTTGAAAACTATAAAATTTCAGAGATGCATACAAATTGTATGTTAATATGGCATTTTATTGAGCATTAAATCTTAAAACACATAATTCATACAGGTGGAAAATTAGTAAATTAAGCAAAAACAAAATAAATCTGTTAATCCAGAATTAAGAACAGAAAAATTAGAATCGAAATAAGGAAAACATATTTACATAGCTATGTACATAATTATTCGTCGCTTCTTGATAACAAGCGCAATAGTTTGCGACGAACTGGACTAGTTAAAGTCGGTATCATCGCTGGAGATATCCATTTCAGCAATATAAATATCATGCGAACAAAATGTGTAGGTAAGAGTTATCGAATAAGGTTACTACTACTCGTATGTGTGTTCATTTCAGTAATGGTCAAACAAACATAATTACTAGACAGTGATTTTGAAACCGTACTAGATTAAAAATTTTTTAGAAAAAAAAAAAATTTCAACCGTGTAACTTCAAAACCGTGTAACAAAGAGTTCGGTGTATATTATTTGTTTAGGTTTGTTTACATATACTCGTACTTATATTGTTGGTTTAGATATATTTGCTTTGTTTTAAGATAAAGTGGTGGTATTCGAACTCAAGGTTTTTCTGATGTTTGTTTGTTTAGGTTTGCTTGTTGTAGTGATAGTGCATTTCAATTGTTCGAACTCAAGGTTGTTTTGATGTTTGTTACTATTATAAGGAATACGTTTCTTTACTCGAGCGTAATGTTTTTTTTAGCGTTTTTTTTTTGCATGACGGCTCTTTCACTTTTCCCATTCTGTGGAGGTACTTTTTGAAGTATCCGTGACCGGATAATAACTGGGTTGTGTAAAAATCGACTTCTCCGAATTTACGGCTTGTCCGTAAGTCTAGATTTTTTATTAGCCTGGCCGTCCATCTGCCGCGACTTTCATTCTCTCATCTTCGTTGCCATGTTGTTATTGTATCTTTCCTTATTTGTTGTATTGCGCTCTTGTTATTATTGGATGATTCTTTAGCTCCCACAGCTTTTTCATTTCCTACGCTAGAAGGTCAATTGGGGCATTACCGCTCATAACTAATATTGCATCGCCTGATACTGTCCTGTACGCTGATGCAACTCTGAGGGCTGCGGTGCGGTGCACTCTGGCCATTACCTTACTCCGGTTTTCATTTTTAAGCGCGTCTGCCCAGATCTCGGTTCCGTATAGTAAGACGCTGATTGTCGTCGACATTAGGAGCTTTCTCTTTTTTTGGCTGGGGCCCCCTATGTTGGCCATTAATCGGCTCAGTTGAGAGGTGATCTTCGCTGCCTTTCCTGCGGCGTGCTGGATTTGAACCCAGAGGGTTAGTCTGGGGTCCAGTCTTACGCCTAGGTAGTTTACTGCTCTCTGTGTCCTAAGAATATCCGTAGGTGTGTGCATGCTTATCTCGAGAGGTACATATGTGCTTGTTTGTTTGCAGTAGTAGCTCTGTTTCCTCGGTAGCGAGCTGGAGGTTGTGTGTGTCGAGCCATGTTTGCGTCCGTATCATGATCTGATTCAGCTTTCGTCGTGCTTCTTCTGTGTCCCTTGCTGTGATTACTGCCGCAATGTCGTCCGCGTAGCAAATTAAATATGATTCGTCTGACATTTCTAGTTTTAATATAGCGCCATAACTAATGTTCCATAAGTCTGAGACTAGAATGGATCCTTGTGCTGCTCCTGACGAAACCGCTATCTGTCGTGACCCTTCTTTAGTTTCCTACAGCAGTTTTCTGTTGCTAAGGTAGCTCCGCACCACAGCCCTGAGGTAGTCGGGTATCTTGAAGCTTTTTTCGAGAGCGTCGATTATGTCCACCCATCTAGCACTGTGGAAAGCGTTTCGGACATCTAGAGTCGCCAGTAACACTATTCTTTTATATTTATGCCATCTACGTTGCGCTTCTTCTACGCTTTCGACGACGCATTTTATGGCTCCTAAGGTTGATCTGCCGGGTCTAAAGCCGTGTTGTCTCGGGGACAGTCGTCCAGCTTCGTTAATAGCCGCTTCGAGTCTGGATTTAAGTAGGCTTTCGTTCAGCTTTCCCGCTGTATCAAGCATGCATAATGGACGGTATGCTGATGGCGAATTGGGGTTTCCTTTTCCCTTACTGATTAGCACCAGCCGTTGCTTTTTCCATGGTTCAGGGAATATTCCGATTTCAAGCCAGGCGTTGTACATGTTCACTAGTACTGCCGGGCGCTCTGCAGCGATTATTGTGAGGATCCCGTCCGGGCGGGGTGATTTGTTGGCCTTGAGCTTTCCAGTAGCTAGCTGCAGCTCTTCAATGGTGAACAGAGGAATTTGCGCAGATCTTAGTGCGCATCTGGATCACTAGCCCTGCTTTCGTGTGTGGGGAATAGTGCGTTTACGATGTGATCCATTTTGACAGCGGTTAAGTCAGGTGACTTTGCTCGAGTGCCGAGTTTCTTCATAACTACTTTATATCCGAGTCCCCAGGGGTTTCTGTTTATACCCTCGCGTAGTTTCTCCCATTTTTTCTTTTTGCTGTCGTCGATGGCGTGCTTCAGCTCCTTTTTTGCTGCTTTGTATTGCTCGGCTTCTTCGGGTGCGGCTCCTCTGCGCCTGTATCTCGTGTAGGATCTGCGAAGGCGGAGGCATGTGCGTCTGAGTTGGGTGATATTTTCAGTCCACCAGTAGACGGCTGCCTTATGTTTGCTGTGGGAAGCCTTAGGCATTGTTTTTTTACAGGCTCTTGATATATTGAGCATTGTGTGCTCGACAATTTTATTTGCATATTTTGGGGAGCTGCTAGATGGGTTTTGGACGTCTATTGCAGATATCAGTTTCGAAGTATTTAGCTTCGAAATGTTCCACTTCCGTGTTGCAGTCTTTTTCCTGTACTGGTTAGCGTTTGTTCCAGTATTGATAGTGAAGGAAATGTACTGGTGATCGCTGCCAGTATAATCCTCCAGGACTTTCCATTTCTTTATTGATCCTGCAAAGCTGATGACTCTGATGATAGAGTAATGTCTGGTGTAGTTTCCTCACATCCCGGTCTTTTAAACGTGGTTGCATTTCCCGTGTTGAGCACTATTAGACTTAGGCGCGCAGCCTTTTGTAGAATGCGCTTTCCCCTCGAGTCCGTATTTGGCATATCCCACTCTACGGCTTTGGAATTTAGATCTCCGGCGATAATTAGTTGACCTTCTATAGACCTGCCTGTGTCCTCATTATTGTCAAGATTTTCTTGGAATTCCTGTATGCTATCGCTCAGCGTCAAGTAGCAGCTAATTACTGTAAAAGGGTCGCATTTGGCCCAGACAAAACCATCGCCGTTTCCTTTGTCTAAGTGATGACGTTACTCCCTGGTAGTAGCCGTATAGCGGCGGTCGTGCTGCTATCTTCCAGCCAGGTACCTCTCTCTTTCTGTTTGTATTGCTCGCTTATGATGATTAGTTCGTAGGCGTTCCCCATCACCATTTGCGAGAGTAGTGCGTCAGCAGCCTTGCACCTATGCATATTGGCCTGTAAGATATTCATTTGTTTTGGTATTTCCTATATACCATACATTTTGCGGAACCCGGGATATGGTCAACTTTTTCGTGTTTAGCTCCACGCAGAGGCAGCATGAGGGAGGCTTTGTGCACTCTCTCATTTTGTGGCCCGGTTGGCTGCATTTTATACCATCACCTTGTCCTCTTCTATCGGGCCCTTTGCAGTCCCAGGTTAAGTGCCCTGGTCCAAAGCAGCGAAAGCACCTTTTTGGGTTTTCCTTCAGCCTGCAGTTAACCCAACCGATTTTTATGCGTGCCTGTCGCATCAGTGTGTCAGCCTTATCTTCATCGAGCGTTATATATGCCCTGACCTGCTCTCTTGTGTTAGGTCCTGTTATGCTTATTGCCAAGTCTCCGATGGAATCCTGCAGCACTTTTTTTACAGCCTCTGCTACTTCCTCTTTTGTTGAAAGGGAGTCGAGGTCTGTATCCTCTATTGTGGCTTTTGATTTAAGGTCGGCCACAGTTGCGGATTCTCGGAGGGTCGTCTTGAGTGCCTCGCAGAAACTGGCTTTTGTGGATTGTCCCTTCTCCAGCTCCAGTAGTAAAGCCTTGGCTCTTGTTTTGCGGATCCTTTTGATTTTCACCTCTGCTTCTCTTAGGTTTATCTTGCTACGGACTTCGGCATAGCTATTTCCTTCTGCTGGCTTAATGATTACGGCCTCCGATTCTTAAATGTTAACCGCATACAACTTGTGCCTTTATAGAATAGATTCCATTATATCCGTGGAAAGTTATTTTTATATCTCTCCTCCTATAACTCTTGTTATAATTGGTAATATTATTCATATTTTGGAGTTTGTCCGGAAGGTGTTACATTGTTGGCGTAGTTGCTAAAATTATTCCTAGAATAGCTATTTGGGTTAGGATCATTCTTTCGTTGCCCCAGTGCTGGGAAGGTTTGATTTCTAGCTACCCAAATGGTTTTATATGCTTTATCTAAGATACCAGTCTTTCTCGCAATGATCATTGTTTTTGTTGGTTTGGGAAGGTTTTCTTTAAATCTTTGTAGCGCCATCCTACTTTTGTAGTTGAAAAATAGTTACACATAAGTTAATATAGTAATGTGTAATTTATTTATAATTTTTTTGATTGTGAAATGATAATATTTTATCATTGAATCGAGACAGATGGTCTTCAACTCATTCATAAGCTCCGCTGGAAATTATTCAGAATGTTTCCCAATCACTAACATGTCCATACCAGTGAATTATTTCTCTTGTTTTTCTATGCATCTTTCATTCAGATAATTAAATAAATTGTTTTTAATAGTTTCGGAGATACAGCCTTGAAGACTTGTACGCTCGAGGCTAACTAGGCTATGTGTGCCGCACACAAACGTGTCTTTTTTCGAAAGATTTCTCAAGAACCACTCAACCCATATTCATGAAATTTTACACAGGTTTTTGAGATACAATTTTTGAAGACTTGGGCGAAGGATTTTTTTCAATTACAACTATTTGAAAAAAAATCTCGCGAAATTTTCACATGAAAATGTCTGCCCAAAATTCCGTTTCCAGTTTTTTTCTATCGTCCAAATTCTAAGTTAAGGTTTTAACTAAAACACGTTTCACTTTGTATGAACCTGTAAGAAGTTATCCTGCCAACGCGGGCCCATCTTCTTTCCGTGGGGTCACCAAATAAAATTATATGAGAAAAAATTGTTGAAAAAATTACTGTTTTTACGACTAGGAAACCCATGTTACCTGTTAATTCAGTTTAAATGAATTTAAACTATGATATGGTAGATGACTCTATTTGGAAAGAAGAGTATGCTGGTGCAAGCCTTTTGAAGGGCCTCTACGTCTGCATAACGCTTTCCTTTCATAGGCAAATGTATTTTTCCAAAAAGGAAGAAGTCGCACGGTGACATATCAGGTGAATACGGGGAGTGGTTAATGGTCAAAATGTGATTTTTAGTCAAATAATCGGTCAAATGATTTCCTTCGAATGTTGGATTCTGAGCAATTTTTGTCCGTCAGTCAATTTGTGCGGAACAAACCGTGCACACACTTTTCGTAAGCCCAAATGTTCGCTCAAAATGCGATAAATCGATGTTTTGGAGATGTTCAATTAATTTAGTTAATGTATTATTTGGTTTTTTGTTCGATTTTTTCAATGAATCATCAAGAAAACTAGAAAAAAGTCTTAATTTTTTAGAAATTAGGGTTTTTGTTATAGTGTCGGGTGAGGTCCAGCTATAAATTATTTTTTTTTACTAAACTACAAGGTTTCTACTTAACATATAAGCTTAAACATTTTCCCCATTTGCTTCATTCACTTTCCAGTACATAAATTTAATAGTAATTGATAAAATGGAATAAAATTTTGGGGTAATAATTTACTTAAAGTATGCCAACTTTTGACCAGAAATTGTCCAAAACTAACCAAAAATGTTCAAGCCCTTAGGTGTCTAATATGTGGACTCCTGTACCTATAGTTGACTTTTGATCGAAAATAGCGGTCATTATGTGAGATATGCAATAGAAATTCAGACAGAATCCTTTCCTGACAATGGTATTTCTGCATATAGAAAGTGAGTTGAATCGGGGTAATATTTCCTTGAGTTCCCATATACGTAATATAAGGATTTTCAAGCTTATAGGTGACTTTATGCTGAATATATCCGCCAATATTTCGCCCAACTCAATGAAAATTGCAGAACATGTTTTATTCATAACAGTGTATCTTTGCGCCTAAAATGGATACAATTGGGCGAAAACTTGATTCCCCTCCACATAACTATTACCAAGATTTTCGAACATCCACTTGACCTTGCTCCATATGATTAGAGATTGTACATAAGGTACCTTAATGAAACCCAGGGAACATTTTTTGAGTATGTGGCATATTAGAAGAATGTGGGTTGAGCAAAAATAAATAAAATCTGGTCGATACTGCCCCCTACTCAAATACATTCAATATAAGATGTTCGGTTGAACCCGAAATTAGCCCTTCCTTACTCGTTTTATTTTATTATATTGCATTATTTTATTCAATCATGCATTTTTTTTCATAAAATGCATGAAATCATTTTGTCCGGCTGGAGGTGGTAGACCACGACAGTATTCCATCGGTAACCATAACACGCGTGGTGAACGCAAAACATGCTCTGCTGCTGCTACAAAGGCAGAATTCGGACGTCACATCTAGCGACGCGCGATTTTTAGGGGATGCTTGCAGTTCAGTTAGTAGTTTTCATACCGAAGGCAGGTAGGAACAAACCAACCAACTCAAAAGAGCTTAGGCCTATAAGCTTAACTTCCGTTCTACTGAAAACGCTAGAAAAATTCTTGGGCGTGCACATTAGCGCCGCAACCCCTCCTGGAAGCTTTTGCAAGGCACGCATATTCCAAAGACAGATCAATACACACTTCATTCCATACACTAGTATTTTATATCGAATGGGCTCTTTATTATAAGGAGTATGCTCGTGAAGTATTCCCGGACATTTCTGGAGCGTTCAATAACGTCTCCACGGAATCTATTCCGAAAAGTATCCAGACAATAGGTGTTGATCCTGTTATACAACGCTGGATCAGAAGCCTTTTAATCTCTAGAAAGATAAGTGCAGAATTGAACGACGCTGGAATAACCAAGAAAGTTTGCAGGGGTATTCCGCAAGGTGGAGTGTTATCTCCGCTTCTATGGACATAACTGGTGAATAGACTACAAAGGAACTTGGAAAGCAAAGCTCCTAAGATAGTGGCATAAGGGGACATATTACCATCTTAATAACGGGACGGTGTCTAAAGACCATTAACAGTATTACGACCACCACTCTCAATACAGTCCAGAACTGGGCATCGCAAGCTTGTTTGGGGTTGAACCTGGAAAAAACGTGTGTACTGGTGTTCACAAGAATCCACCTACCGGAAGCCAATGAAAAGGGTTCAGAGGCTCGCGGCGCTGTGCATACCTGTAGCTTTAAGAACAACTCCAACGGCGGCTCTTGAACTAGTACCAAACCTGCCACCTATAGACCTCTTCGCTGAAAACTGCGCAGCAAAATTGGCAGAACGACTACTGATAATGGCGGTTGGGTAAAAACCGACTACATGACCCCATTTTTCAACTGGGAAAGAAGGTTCAAAATAAACATAGGAAAAGATGGCTGGCGTAAAGGTAAAGTATGTTAGCTACGCGCAATAGTCTAAACATCTATACCGATGGCTCGAAAATGGAGGATGGAGTTGGTGCAGGAATATTCTGTCCAGAGTTAGGTATAAGGTAACCTTATAAGTTGCCTGACCACTGCAGTATATTTCAAGCTGAGGTCTTTGCTTTTGCGAAAGTATCGAATCTGGCATCTAATGCACCTGCAGGCAATTCCAGAGTCAACGTAATTACATCTGGTATCGCAAAGAACCAACCTTATGATTCATAAGCAGGCGTACGAGAGAAATAACAAGAATATATCAATATTTAGGATAGAGAGCTGTTAAGTTCTACTCCAAACTTACTTACACAGTACTCATTTCAACAAATTTTATTTTATTCAGCATGGAATTCAACATAGAGTAAGTACAAGGACATATAATCTTAAGTTATATTACGAATCAAAATAAACTTATTTTAAATTTTGGGTTCACATATTAATTTCAATAGGTCACTTCTTTGACGGCAGCATTTTAATTTTTAAATTTTAAACAAGAATTGAGTTTCACACACATGTTCTGAATTTCATTTAATGTATGGAATATCAGGAAGATTTTGTTCGCTCAACCCAAATAATTTGCAATTATATGATGGCTATCAGTATCCATAGAAGAATTCGTTC
Source organism: Bactrocera tryoni (assembly GCF_016617805.1). Taxonomy (NCBI): domain Eukaryota; kingdom Metazoa; phylum Arthropoda; class Insecta; order Diptera; family Tephritidae; genus Bactrocera; species Bactrocera tryoni. Next base: position 10,112,218 of record NW_024396366.1, on the reverse strand, counting down.
AACATCTTTAAATAACGATGTCCATTGATAGTTTCAAAAAAGTATTGCTCGACAATACACCATGATGAAATTGCGCACCACACAATAACTCGTTCTGGGTGAAGTTCCGTCTTGTGGATTATATCTAGATTTGAGTCACTCCACATAAGGTAATTTTGCTCGCTTACATTTCAAAATAGGCCTCATCAGACATTAACAGGCAATGTATTAAGTTAATGTGTTCTTTGGCGATTGCAATCATTTTTGGTGAAATTTCAGAAGAATATGCAAATCCAGAGGGTGTAACCCATTTGTTATTTGAACTTTGCACGGAAACAGGTTTAAGTCAACATAACGACCGCTTGTTAACACGCTTACCTAAATTGATGATGCAACAGCCGTGAATGTTTCTTGGGTTACTTTTAGATTCGGATCATAACGAACCATCTACTTGGAGATCCATAATCCTGTTTGAATTCCCTTTGAATGGAAATAAGGAATGACTTTGGAATGCTTGCAATACTATTTCACTCATATCACAGCAAGGCGAGTATCGTGTATAATAACCCATTGCTCATTAGATGTTCAATATTCTTCCCTGTCTATCCAATTCAAAAATGGATGTTTCTGTGCTACTTCTTACATGCGGACCTTGGTTACCAAATCTGTTTACACTCTGTTAGAGCTAACACAGACATTTGTTAGCGAATAGGTTACCTACATTTGTTACACATTTAAATTAATTATTGGCCTAGCCCCTATACATATATGTAACTAATATAAGGATTTTCGAACATCCGGCTGACTTTACTCTATATGATTGGTTTTACATCTTAAAGTATTTCCCTGGCTTTGCTTCTTACAAGTTGAAAGATTATAAAATGTTCAGTTGCACCCGGACTTAGCCCTTCCTTACTTGTTAATCTTGTTGTTGTGAGTGATCTATTCTTATGGTTAAGTCATCGTTTCGTATGATCATAATTGCGTACCGGCTGAGGGCGTCGACATGCTTTCCTTCGTGAGAGTATTTCCCTGGCTTTGCTTCTTACAAGTTGCAAGATTATAAAATGTTCAGTTGCACCCGGACTTAGCCCTTCCTTACTTGTTAATCTTGTTGTTGTAAGTGATCTATTCTTATGGTTAAGTCATCGTTTCGTATCATCATAATTTCGTACCGGCTGAGGGCGTCGACATGCTTTCCTTCGTGAATGCGTTACAGTCCGTAACTAACTTAAATTAGATAGCCAGTAAGTTCACCTCAAATTTAGCGCTTCTACCTCTGCAAGTATTTCGAGTTCATGGTTTGTGAGTTTTCTTTGGTCATGTACTAAATTTAATGAAGCTCCATTCCGTACTTCTGATTATAAATACCAAGTACCCGATTTTCGACCAGTGCTTTTTTGAGTAAGTCGAAAGCTTTTTCTTTTTCATATCAGATCTTAAATGAACAATTTCGTTTCTTATACCTGTTAAAGGTTCCCAAAAAACTAAGAAGTTGTTTTGGCGTCTGTGGCATTTTGTAATTATTTATACTGCTTCTACCTTCTCTGATGTTGCCTGCAAAGTATGGATAATGTAACCTTATTTTTCAAGAACTGGCATTTTTTAATGTTTAACTGCAACTCGTAGTATCTGCATGTGTAGATTTCTTCTTCAAGATTCTTTACTGCTTGCTCTTCTTTTCTGCCTGGGATGCCTGTCGTCGATATATTGTAATGCAATAGGTTTTCGTTTGCCAGCTTGCATTCATATCGACGCAGATTTTTGCGAGCCTCGGCAAAATGTTTTAGATTTGGCAAATATTTTAAATCGACGAGAACTATGTTGCCTGTTTTGTCATTCTTTTCTGTGTTTTGTGAGTTTGCGGTGTGAGTTTGCAATTCGTAGATTGTTAGATATGGTATGGATTGAAGATATACTCATTAGAATGTAAGATTAATGTTTATATCTAGGCTTAAGCAAAATATTGTATATAAGAAAACAAAACAAAGAAAACGAGGTAGCTGCCCAAGAGAATCTTGCGAAAATATTAATTGGCATGTTCGGGGAGATGTTACGGCGTCTGTTTTTATGAATGAAGCGAGGTCGCTTGTTGAATGTGCGCCTGCTTTTATGAATAAAAATGGTTTCGTTGTAAGATTGACTACATTTGGGCTTCGCCAATTTGGCTGCCCTATTGTAAAGCATGTGCTTTTTGAGACAATTGTTGTTTTTGTAGAACAATGTTTCAATTTTTTGATGGTGACATACAAGATACGTACCAAAGTAAATAAAGATTTAGCGCCCCCTGTCCAGTGAAATTCACGATATTTCATTGATTGCAAGTGAAGTTATTGCGTTTTAAGTGTCAGTATGTTTGTGTTATCGGTACGAAAATGAGCTTCGAACAAAGAGCCAACATTAAATTTTGTTTTAAAATTGGTAAAACTTTTTCCTTAACGTTTCAATTGATGAAACAATAAAGACGATCAACATATTGGTCAATCAAAATTCGTGATCACCGGAAATTCCATGACTGACGGACAAAAATTGCTCAGAATCCAACATTCGAAGGAAATCATTTGACCGATTATTTGACTAAAAATCACATTTTGACCATTAACCACTCCCCGTATTCACCTGATATGCCACCGTGCGACTTCTTCCTTTTCGGAAAAATGCATTTGCCTATGAAAGAAAAGCGTTATGCAGACGTAGAGGCCCTTCAAAAGGCTTGCACCAGCATACTCTTCTTTCCAAATAGAGTCATCTACCATATCATAGTTTAAATTCATTTAAACTGAATTAACAGGTAACATGGCTTTCCTAGTCGTAAAAACAGTAATTTTTTCAACAATTTTTTCTCATATAATTTTATTTGGTGACCCCACGGAAAGAAGATGGGCCCGCGTTGGCAGGATAACTTCTTACAGGTTCATACAAAGTGAAACGTGTTTTAGTTAAAACCTTAACTTAGAATTTGGACGATAGAAAAAACTGGAAACGGAATTTTGGGCAGACATTTTCATGTGAAAATTTCGCGAGATTTTTTTTCAAATAGTTGTAATTGAAAAAAATCCTTCGCCCAAGTCTTCAAAAATTGTATCTCAAAAACCTGTGTAAAATTTCATGAATATGGGTTGAGTGGTTCTTGAGAAATCTTTCGAAAAAAAGACACGTTTGTGTGCGGCACACATAGCCTAATTAGCCTCGAGCGTACAAGTCTTCAAGGCTGTATCTCCGAAACTATTAAAAACAATTTATTTAATTATCTGAATGAAAGATGCATAGAAAAACAAGAGAAATAATTCACTGGTATGGACATGTTAGTGATTGGGAAACATTCTGAATAATTTCCAGCGGAGCTTATGAATGAGTTGAAGACCATCTGTCTCGATTCAATGATAAAATATTATCATTTCACAATCAAAAAAATTATAAATAAATTACACATTACTATATTAACTTATGTGTAACTATTTTTCAACTACAAAAGTAGGATGGCGCTACAAAGATTTAAAGAAAACCTTCCCAAACCAACAAAAACAATGATCATTGCGAGAAAGACTGGTATCTTAGATAAAGCATATAAAACCATTTGAGTAGCTAGAAATCAAACCTTCCCAGCACTGGGGCAACAAAAGAATGATCCTAACCCAAATAGCTATTCTAGGAATAATTTTAGCAACTACGCCAACAATGTAACACCTTCCGGACAAACTCCAAAATATGAATAATATTACCAATTATAACAAGAGTTATAGGAGGAGAGATATAAAAATAACTTTCCACGGATATAATGGAATCTATTCTATAAAGGCACAAGTTGTATGCGGTTAACATTTAAGAATCGGAGGCCGTAATCATTAAGCCAGCAGAAGGAAATAGCTATGCCGAAGTCCGTAGCATGATAAACCTAAGAGAAGCAGAGGTGAAAATCAAAAGGATCCGCAAAACAAGAGCCAAGGCTTTACTACTGGAGCTGGAGAAGGGACAAACCACAAAAGCCAGTTTCTGCGAGGCACTCAAGACGACCCTCCGAGAATCCGCAACTGTGGCCGACCTTAAATCAAAAGCCACAATAGAGGATACAGACCTCGACTCCCTTTCAACAAAAGAGGAAGTAGCAGAGGCTGTAAAAAAAGTGCTGCAGGATTCCATCGGAGACTTGGCAATAAGCATGAACAGGACCTAACACAAGAGAGCAGGTCAGGGCATATATAACGCTCGATGAAGATAAGGCTGACACACTGATGCGACAGGCACGCATAAAAATCGGTTGGGTTAACTGCAGGCTGAAGGAAAACCCAAAAAGGTGCTTTCGCTGCTTTGGACCAGGGCACTTAACCTGGGACTGCAAAGGGCCCGATAGAAGAGGACAAGGTGATGGTATAAAATGCAGCCAACCGGGCCACAAAATGAGAGAGTGCACAAAGCCTCCCTCATGCTGCCTCTGCGTGGAGCTAAACACGAAAAAGTTGACCATATCCCGGGTTCCGCAAAATGTATGGTATATAGGAAATACCAAAACAAATGAATATCTTACAGGCCAATATGCATAGGTGCAAGGCTGCTGACGCACTACTCTCGCAAATGGTGATGGGAACGCCTACGAACTAATCATCATAAGCGAGCAATACAAACAGAAAGAGAGAGGTACCTGGCTGGAAGATAGCAGCACGACCGCCGCTATACGGCTACTACCAGGGAGTAACGTCATCACTTAGACAAAGGAAACGGCGATGGTTTTGTCTGGGCCAAATGCGACCCTTTTACAGTAATTAGCTGCTACTTGACGCTATGCGATAGCATACAGGAATTCCAAGAAAATCTTGACAATAATGAGGACACAGGCAGGTCTATAGAAGGTCAACTAATTATCGCCGGAGATCTAAATTCCAAAGCCGTAGAGTGGGATATGCCAAATACGGACTCGAGGGGAAAGCGCATTCTACAAAAGGCTGCGCGCCTAAGTCTAATAGTGCTCAACACGGGAAATGCAACCACGTTTAAAAGACCGGGATGTGAGGAAACTACACCAGACATTACTCTATCATCAGAGTCATCAGCTTTGCAGGATCAATAAAGAAATGGAAAGTCCTGGAGGATTATACTGGCAGCGATCACCAGTACATTTCCTTCACTATCGATACTGGAACAAACGCTAACCAGTACAGGAAAAAGACTGCAACACGGAAGTGGAACATTTCGAAGCTAAATACTTCGAAACTGATATCTGCAATAGACGTCCAAAACCCATCTAGCAGCTCCCCAAAATATGCAAATAAAATTGTCGAGCACACAATGCTCAATATATCAAGAGCCTGTAAAAAAACAATGCCTAAGGCTTCCCACAGCAAACATAAGGCAGCCGTCTACTGGTGGACTGAAAATATCACCCAACTCAGACGCACATGCCTCCGCCTTCGCAGATCCTACACGAGATACAGGCGCAGAGGAGCCGCACCCCAAGAAGCCGAGCAATACAAAGCAGCAAAAAAGGAGCTGAAGCACGCCATCGACGACAGCAAAAGAAAAAAATGGGAGAAACTTACGCGAGGGTATAAACAGAAACCCCTGGGGACTCGGATATAAAGTAGTTATGAAGAAACTCGGCACTCGAGCAAAGTCACCTGACTTAACCGCTGTCAAAATGGATCACATCGTAAACGCACTATTCCCCACACACGAAAGCAGGGCTAGTGATCCAGATGCGCACTAAGATCTGCGCAAATTCCTCTGTTCACCATTGAAGAGCTGCAGCTAGCTACTGGAAAGCTCAAGGTCAACAAATCACCCCGCCCGGACGGGATCCTCACAATAATCGCTGCAGAGCGCCCGGTAGTACTAGTGAACATGTACAACTCCTGGCTTGAAATCGGAATATTCCCTGAACCATGGAAAAAGCAACGGCTGGTGCTAATCAGTAAGGGAAAAGGAAACTCCAATTCGCCATCAGCACACCGTCCACTATGCATGTTTGATACAGCGGAAAAGCTATACGAAAGCCTAATAAAACCCAGACTCGAAGCGGCTATTAACGAAGCTGGAGGACTGTCCCCTAGACAACATGGTTTCAGACCCGGCAGATCAACAATAGGAGATATAAAATGCGTCGTCGAAAGCGTAGAAGCAGCGCAACGTAGATGGCATAAATATAAAAGAATAGTGTTACTGGCGACTCTAGATGTTCGAAACGCTTTCAACAGTGCTAGATGGGTGGACATAATCGACGCTCTCGAAAAAAGCTTCAAGATACCCGACTACCTCAGGGCTGTGGTGCGGAGCTACCTTAGCAACATAAAACTGCTGTAGGAAACTAAAGAAGGGTCACGACAGATAGCGGTTTCGTCAGGAGCAGCACAAGGATCCATTCTAGTCGCAGACTTATGAAACATTAGTTATGACGCTATATTAAAACTAGAAATGCCAGACGAATCATATTTAATTTGCTACGCGGACGACATTGCGGCAGTAATCACAGCAAGGGACACAGAAGAAGCACGACGAAAGCTGAATCAGATCATGATACGGACGCAAACATGGCTCGACACACACAACCTCCAGCTCGCTACGGAGGAAACAGAGCTACTGCTGCAAACAAACAAGCACATACCTCTCGAGATAAGCATGCACACACCTACGGATATTCTTAGGACACAGAGATAAGTAAACTACCTAGGCGTAAGACTGGACCTCAGACTAACCCTCTGGGTTCAAATCCAGCACGCCGCAGGAAAGGCACCTCTCAACTGAGCCGATTAATGGCCAACATAGGGGGCCCCAGCCAAGAAAAGAGAAAGCTCCTAATGTCGACGACAACCAGCGTCTTACTATACGGAACCGAGATCTGGGCCGACGTGCTTAAAAATGAAAACCGGAGTAAGGTAATGACCAGAGTGCACCGCACCGCAGCCCTCAGAGTTGCATCAGCGGAAGTGCGTACTAGGGATGGTAAACTCGATTCCGATTCTACTAGAGAATCGAGTTTTCTCGTAAAATAATCAAGTTTTCGGAACCGATCTTCAGTAGTCGAAGTCGATTAAGAATCGATTCTTGACATTCGACTTTACTATTAATTAAGTGACTAGTTTGCACAAGAAAACTCGCGATTCTTAATTCTTGACGATAAATTTATTAAAATGGCGCCTAGCGCTGTATGGTATTACTTTAAAAAAATAAACAACAGGTCGAATGTCCGGTGTTACCAATGTGGAAAGCAATTAAAATATAATAATAGTACGTCTAGCTTAATCAAATATTTTAAATTTATTTAAAACTTATTTTATTAAACTGGTTTAAACAACTTGAATTATTTAAAAAAAAATTATATGAAATGTCATGTTCTTGGTACATAATTTATAGACAAAAAAATATAATTGTTTTTAAATATTTATGTGTTTTATTTAATCGATTTGAATTATTCATTCAATTTATGCCTTGTGATTTAATAAATAAATTTTTGTCCTTTTAATTTAAAATCGATTAAAATCGAAAGAATCGATTCTTGCGCTCAATTAGTCGATTCTTAGAATCGAAAAATATAAAAAAATAATCGGAATCGAGAATTGATTCTGTAAACAATCTTTCCATCCCTAGTGCATACTGAACGAAGTCTAGGTTCCGACTACTTGTGTGGCAATATAGCGGACTGAAGGGCAATAATTTAATCGGCTTATTGTAGTACGGTTACTTAGATTCTAAAAAAATCAATTTTGAGTAGCATCGCTGGAGTTTGTAATTTTCACCGGTTTTTGAAAGAAAATGCTCCTATGTGCGTTGTTCGTGCGCAAGTCCTAATTCACGAAACACTATATTATTCTCGAAATTGCAAGTGGTGTTTTGAGTTGCGTGAAGTGAATTCTGCAAAATATTTGTTATGGATTCTGGACTACATGATATGTACTTAGTTTTAATAACACACAATTTAATTTAGTTAATTTAATATTTTGTATTTTCTCGGGAAAGCAATGATATGTAAACAAAAGCAAATACATATTTTCCGTTTTTAGAGATTAGTGTTTTTGTTAAGCCATAAGATTGGGGGTTGGAGTTATAAATTATTTTGTTTTACTGAACTACAGGGTTTCTACTTATCATATAAACTTACATTTTTTCAACATCTTTCAACTGCCTTAAAAAAAACACGTTGAATGATTTTGGTCACTTGCATAAAATAAGTACTGGGCGCCCAAGTAAACAATCCCTAGAGGTGTCTGATCGTAGTAAAAGCAGGAAAATTAAGATTTTCGTTAATCCAAAGATTTGAGAAAATGCTGCTTCTTCTAAAAATAAATACACAAGTAAGGAAGAGCTGAGTTCGGGTGCAACCGAATATTTTACACTCTTGCAACTTGCAAGAATCAAAACCAGGGAAATACTTTAAGCTTAGTATCCAGCTCTCAAGAAATGTAAAAAATTCATATAAAAAAATGCTTGAGAAACGGTCAAGAAACTTTTCTGCGATAAATTTACTTGTGCTAGTATGCAGCTCTAAAGTAATCTAGTACTAATTTTTAATAAATTTTTTCAATAAAATGCGAATATGGCAAACCTGGTTTTGCGAAGAAACATGAAATCAACAATTGTTTATTGAAGGAAGTTCAAAGTAATCGTTGAATTCATCCTAAATTAGTTAAAATCAGTATTATGAAGTTTATTTCATTTTGAAATGTTGTATAAAACTTACCAATCATCAACAACATTCCTTAAATCGCAGGGAAAATATTTATGTTCTTCTTCTTCTTAATTGGCGTAGACACCGCTTACGCGATTATAGCCGAGTTAACAACAGCGCGCCAGTCGTTTCTTCTTTTCGCTACGTGGCGCCAGTTGGATATTCCAAGCGAAGCCAGGTTCTTCTCCACTTGGCCCTTCCAACGGAGTGGACGTCTTCCTCTTCCTCTGCCTCCCCCGGCGGGTACTGCGTCTAATACTTTCAGAGCTGGAGTGTTTTCATCCATCCGGACAACATGACCTTGCCAGCGTAGCCGCTGCCTTTTAATTCCCTGAACTATGTCAATGTCGTCGTATATCTCGTACAGCTCATCGTTCCATCGAACGCGATATTCGCCGTGGCCAATGCGCAAACGACCATAAATCTTTTGCAGAATTTTTCTCTCGAAAACTCGCAACGTCGACTCATCGGTTGCTGTCATCGCCCAAGCCTCTGCACCATATAGCAGGACGGGAATTATGAGCGACTTATAGAGTTTGGTTTCTGTTCGTCGAGAGAGGACTTTACTTTTCAATTGCCTACTCAGTCCGAAGTAGCAGGCTGACATTGTTGGTGGTGTTTACGCTGGTTCCAAGATAGACGAAATTATCTACAACTTCAAAGTTATGACTGTCAACAGTGAGATGAGAGCCAAGTCGCGAGTGCGACGACTGTTTGTTTGATGACAGGAGATATTTCGTTTTGCCCTCGTTCACTGCCAGACCCATTTTCTGTGCTTTCTTGTCCAGCCTGGAGAAAGCAGAACTAACAGGCGGGTGTTGAGGCCGATGATATCAATATCATCGGCATACACCAGCAGCTGTACACTCTTATAGAAGATGGTACCTTCTCTATTTAGTTCTGCAGCTTGAACTATTTTCTCCAGAAGCAGGTTGAAGAAGTCGCACGATAGGGAGTCGCCTTGTCTGAAACCTCGTTTGGAATCGAACGGCTCGGAGAGGTCCTTTTCGATCCTGACGGAGCCTTTGGTGTTACTCAACGTCAGTTTACACAGCCGTATTAGTTTTGCGGGGATACCAAATTCAGACATCGCGGCATAAAGGCAGCTCCTTTTCGTGCTATCGAAAGCAGCTTTGAAATCGACGAAGAGGTGGTGTGTGTCGATTCTCCTTTCACGGGTCTTTTCCAAGATTTGGCGCATGGTGAATATCTGGTCGGTTGTTGATTTTCCAGGTCTGAAACCACACTGATAAGGTCCAATCAGTTTGTTGACGGTGGGCTTTAATCTTTCACACAATACGCTCGATAGAACCTTATATGTGATGTTGAGGAGGCTGATCCCACGGTAGCTGGCGCAGATTGTGGGTTCTCCTTTTTTATGGCTTTGGCATAGCACACTTAAATTACAATCGTTGGGCATGCTTTCGTCTGACCATATTTTCCAAAGAAGCTGATGCATGCTCCCTATTAGTTCTTCGCCGCCGTGTTTGAATAGCTCGGCGGGCAGTCCGTCGGCCCCTGCCGCTTTGTTGTTCTTGAGGCGGGCAATTGCTATTCGAACTTCTTCATGGTCGGGTAATGGAACGTCTGCTCCATCGTCATCGATTGGGGAATCGGGTTCTCCTTCTCCTGGTGTTGTGCGTTCACTGCCATTCAGCAGGCTGGAGAAGTGTTCCCTCCATAATTTAACTATGCTCTGGGCGTCAGTGACTAGATCACCTTTGGGGGTTCTCCAAGAGTATGCTCCGGTCTTGAAATCTTCTGTAAGCCGCCGCATTTTTTCGTAGAATTTACGAGCATTACCGTTGTCGGCCAGCTTATCAAGCTCTTCGTACTCACGCATTTCGGCCTCTTTCTTCTTCTGTCTGCAAATGCGTCTCGCTTCCCTCTTCAACTCCCGGTATCTATCCCATCCCGCACGTGTAGTGGTCGATCGTAACGTTGTGAGGTAGGCAGCCTGTTTTCTCTCCGCTGCGACACGGCACTCCTCGTCGTACCAGCTGTTCTTTTGCACTTTCCGAAAACCAATGGTTTCGGTTGCAGCTGTACGTAAGGACTTTGAAATGCCGTCCCACAGTTCCCTTATACCGAGTTGTTGACGAGTGCTCTCAGAGAGCAGGAGTGCAAGCCGAGTAGAAAATCGTTCGGCAGTCTGTTGTGATTGCAGCTTTTCGACGTCGAACCTTCCTTGTGTTTGTTGGCGTGCGTTTTTTGCTGCGCAGAGGCGTGTACGAATCTTGGCTGCAACAAGATAGTGGTCCGAGTCGATGTTAGGACCTCGGAGCACACGCACATCTAAAACACTGGAGATGTGTCTTCCATCTATCACAACATGATCGATCTGGTTGGTAGTTTTTCGATCCGGAGACAGCCAGGTAGCTTGATGAATCTTCTTATGCTGGAATCTAGTACTACAGATAACCATATTTCGGGCCCCGGCGAAGTCAATCAGCCTCAACCCATTTGGGGATGTTTCGTCGTGTAGGCTGAATTTACCGACCGTAGTGCCAAATATACCTTCTTTGCCCACCCTGGCGTTAAAGTCGCCAAGCACGATTTTGACAACGTGGCGGGGGCAGCTCTCATAAGCGCGCTCTAAGCGCTCATAGAAGGCATCTTTGGTCACATCGTCCTTCTCTTCCGTCGGGGCGTGGGCGCAAATCAGCGATATGTTGAAGAACCTCGCTTTGATATGGATTGTGGCTAGAGGTTCATTCACCGGAGTGAATGATAGTACTCGGCGACAGAGTCTCTCTCCCACCACGAATCCAACACCAAACTTGCGCTCCTTTATATGGCCACTGTAGTAAATGTCACAAGGACCTACTCGTCTCTGTCCTTGTCCCGTCCATCGCATTTCTTGGAAGGCGGTGATGTCAGCCTTTATTTTTGCGAGGACAGCAACCAGCTGGGCAGCGGCACCTTCCCAATTAAGGGTCTGGACATTCCAGGTGCATGCCCTCAAATCGTAGTCCTTATTTCGTTTGCCATGGTCGTTATCAAAAGGGGGGTCTCTCATCCGAGGCTGAGTTTTTATTTTCATTGGGGGTGTTTTTTACGTGGCGGGTCCCAAACCCAGCGCACAACCCTATGCAGGGGATGTTTCGCCTTCTCACATTAGCTCGCCTTCGAACGGATGTTCTTACGCTACCCAGAGGATACTTGGTCAAAGACCGGAAGTAGTGAGCTGCTTGAGCCATGTGCAAAAGAATCGTTTCTGGCCACTCCCAAGTGAAGGGCGATCAGAGAACTTTCCTCAACCAACTTCTACACATGACTCCATCCTCCTATTTATGTTACTACACACATATATACATACAAATTACGCACAAAGTTTATTTTCTTTGTTCATTCTCTCTTGCTCTTCTATTGTGGATTATTCACAATCCGCAACCAGCTGTCAATATTACGTGAAGAAATAATGTATTTTTCTTCTTGAGCAATTACTTGAGAGCTGGATACGAACCTTTAAGAAGTAAAACCAATCATATAAAGTAAAGTCAGCCGGATGTTCGAAAATCCTGATATTTGTTATATAGGGGCTAGACCATGTTTTCGCTAAAATGTATCTATTTTAGGCACATAAATATACTGTTATGACTAAAACACGCTCTCTTATTTTCTTTGGAATAACTCAAATATTTTCCGCTATATGCGGTACAAAGTCAAGCCGAAGTTCGAAAATTTTTTTGTAGTATAAGTATATGTATCACATATTGACCGATATTTTGGATCAAAAGTCAACCAAAGGTACCGGGGTCCAAACAAATAGTTTTTATTGAATTTCAACAATTTTTGGTCATATGGTGGCACACACTAATGACATTATTTGTGCGAAGTTTTATCCCACCATAAAGCTCTCATATACTCTCTTTGTGGTAAAGTTGAATGCTTCTGGCGTATTTAGTTATTAACAGTACCGTTATATGGGGAGCGCGCGGGGTCTCACTCCCATTTCATTAATTTTCACACTGTCGGTAGAAGAAGAACTTATAAGATTTGCACCCAGCAAATTTGGTATTTGCGGTAGCTTAAGTGGTTTAGGAGATTTTTTTTTCAAAATTATTTTATTTAATAGATCTGCTTTTTTTAAAGCCTAACAATAAGTTATAAAATGTTAAATCTATTTAAAAACTAGACAGGCTCAAGCTAGTGATTTGGTGATACATTGCTCTTTAATACGCAGGCATATCTCTTCTCAAAGGGTTTGGGTGATCTAGGAGTTTAGATATGTATTTAATTCTGCTGTCTTCTACTTCTTTCTTTACTAATGGAATTCCAAGGTATTTATCGATATTTTCGTTATGCATGTACCATGGTGAACACGTGATTGTTCTAAGCTGTTTTGATCGGAAACTTTATATGATACTAATATTTAATGATATACTAGAGAACCCGTCCACGCTTCACTGTGGCTGATACATAGATAATACTACTACCATCTATATGATTTCTATTAGTTGGATTATAACTATTAGTTAATGAGATATAGCATTTTTATGAAGCAACTTGTGTTAGTTTAAAAAAAAAAGGATCATAATGCTTTTCGAGTGTTAATAAAGCATTGCGTTTTGGGGGAAAATGCTGTTGAATTTGGGCTAAGGGAAATCCACCGATGAAAAGATATTTGCTAAGCTTCAAGAGGCGAAAGCTCTGTGCAAAGTGGGCGCCTCGCAAGTGCATAATCCAACAAAAACAACGAATAACTGATTGTGAGAAGTGTTTGAGTGTTCTTTAATCGTAATAAAACCGAATTTTTGCGTGGGTGTGTGACAATGGAAACATAACTCCATCATTTCCCACTGAAGTCCAATCGACTGTCATTCTAGTGGACTGCACTTGATGAACCGGTTCTCATGCGTGGAAGGACGAAAAAGTCGGCTGAAAAGGTTTAGGATGCACGTCTATTTTACTGCATATTTGGTTGTAGTTCCTTTCTACTATTCGAAATACTTAGCAATAATATTATTTTTGAGGAAGAATCTGTCTATAATTGTACGCATATATCCAAATGATTCCTGCAAACATAAATTTTAAACAAATGCTTATTATTTGAAATATAATTTTTGTATTTATGAGTCGTATTAAATTTTGACATAGAGATATAAGAGGTATCCTATGTCCTTACTCAGGTTCTAAGCTACTTCTCCACCAATCTGGAGCCAAATCGGTTTAGCTGTTCTTGAGTTATAAATGGTGCAACTAACACAACTTTCTTTTTTATATATAGATATAGCTACACATAGATGTACTGAATCACCCAATTTATTACTTATGAACTCTATCCACATTATGAAAACTTGTCTACAGATGTCGCCTTTTACTTTTGCATCGTTTTGTTTATTACACGTTTACGCCAATTTAAGGTTTGAATATTGGATACTGCGATGGTAGCGCAATCTATCGGATCCAATGTAAAACATTCCAAAATTAGCAATTAATTACAAATGAAAAATTAATTTAAAAAAACATTTTCCAGTGGACCAAATTGTGAATCTAAAACATCCTCGAATCTCCTTAAACACACACAAAAAATTTCATCAAAATCGGTCCAGCTGTTTAGGAGCAGTTCAATTACAAACACACGGTCAGAAGATTTACATATATACAGTAAGGGACAAAAGTGTTCAAGAATATATGAAATTTGAATTCGCTTGCTATTTCATAAATATGAAACCAGTCTGGCAATATTTTTTTATACTCTCGCAACAAAGTTGCTAAGGAGAGTATTATAGTTTTGTTCACATAACGGTTGTTTGTAAGTCCTAAAACTAAAAGAGTCAGATATAGGGTTATATATACCAAAGTGATCAGGGTGACGAGTAGAGTTGAAATCCGGATGTCTGTCTGTCCGTCCGTCCGTCTGTCCGTCCGTCTGTCCGTCCGTCCGTGCAAGCTGTAACTTGAGTAAAAATTGAGATATCTTGATGAAACTTGGTACACGTATTTCTTGGTTCCATAAGAAGGTTAAGTTCGAAGATGGGTAAAATCGGCCCCCTGCCACGCCCACAAAATGGCGGAAACCGAAAACCTATAAAGTGTCATAACTAAGCCATAAATAAAGATATTAAAGTGAAATTTGGCACAAAGGATCGCATTAGGGAGGGGCATATGGGGACGTAATTTTTTTTGGAAAAGTGGGCGTGGCCCCGCCCCCTACTAAGTTTTTTGTACATATCTCGGAAACTACTATAGCTATGTTAACCAAACTCTACACAGTCGTTTTCTTCAGGCATTTCCATATACAGTTCAAAAATGGAAGAAATCGGATAATAACCACGCCCACCTCCCATACAAAGGTTATGTTCAAAATCACTAAAAGTGCGTTAACCGACTAACCAAAAACGTCAGAAACACTAAATTTTACGGAAGAAGTGGCAGAAGGAAGTTGCACCCAGGCTTTTTTTAAAAATTGAAAAGGGGCGTGGCCTCGCCCACTTATGGACCAAAAACCATATCTCAGGAACTACTAGACCGACTAGACCGATTTCAATGAAATTCGGTATATAATATTTTCTTAACACCTTGATGACATGTACAAAATATAGGTGAAATCGGTTCACAACCACGCCTTCTTCCAATATAACAATATTTTAATATTACGAGTACGTACATTAGGAACCAATGATGATAGCGGAATAAAACTTTACACAAATACGGTATTTGAAAAATATGTAAATGACGTATAATGAAATCTCGATTATCACTTTATCATGCGAGAGTATAAAATGTTCGGTGACACCCGAAATTAGCCCTTCCTTACTTGTTTTCTATTGTAAATTCTCAAGCGTTACGTTAATTACCAGCCAGTAGCACTTTTTTAAACTAACGGGACTTTTACTGTTTCTATGAGTCGAAGAAAACAGAAATAGTGTATGAACAGTTTTGACCACAATAAGCTTTTGTGCACAATTGAGTTCCAAGTTTAATTTTAACACGGAAAAGGAAAAGTTTACTTATTTATTTAGTTAATTTACATTTAATGTTTAAATATTTAAATCCTAAAAAATAAATTTTTAGTTGCTTTATGATGGGAAAAGCCGTTAATCCTGTTTTGAAGTAAAATGTGCTGGAAGACATTAAAAATTGTGTTTCTTAACGAGAAATCGCAAAAAAATATAAAATTTCTCTGAGATTAATTACTAAAATAACAAGTAAGGAAGGGCTAAGTTCGGGTGTCACCGAACATTTTATACTCTCGCATGATAAAGTGATAATCGAGATTTCATTATACGTCATTTACATATTTTTCAAAAACCGTATTTTTGTAAAGTTTTATTCCGCTATCTACATTGGTTCCTAATGTATATACTCGTATTATACAGAAAAGGCATCAGATGGAATTTAAATTTGCGTTATATTGGAAGAAGGCGCGGTTGTGAACCGATTTCACCCATATTTCGTACATGTAATCAGGGTATTAAGGAAATATTATATACCGAATTTCATTGAAATCGGTCTAGTAGTTCCTGAGATATGATTTTTGGTCCATAAGTGGCCGAGGTCACGCCCATTTCAATTTTTAAAAAAAGCCTGGGTGCAGCTTCCTTCTGCAATTTCTTCCGTAAAATTTTAGTGTTTCTGACGTTTTTTGTTAGTCGGTTAACGCACTTTTAGTGATTTTCAACATAACCTTTGTATAGGAGGTGGGCGTGGTTATTATCTGATTTCTTCCATTTTTGAACTGTATATGGAAATGCCTGAAGAAAACGACTCTGTAGAGTTTGGTTGACATAGCTATAGTAGTTTCCGAGATATGTACAAAAAACTTAGTAGGGGGCGGGACCACGCCCACTTTTCCAAAAAAATTACGTCCAAATATGCCCCTCCCTAATGCGATCCTTTGTGCCAAATTTCACTTTAATATCTTTATTTATGGCTTAGTTATGACACTTTATAGGTTTTCGGTTTCCGCCATTTTGTGGGCGTGGCAGTAGGCCGATTTTACCCATCTTCGAACTTAACCTTCTTATAGAACCAAGGAATACGTGTACCAAGTTTCATCATGATATCTCAATTTTTACTCAAGTTACAGCTTGCACGGACGGACGGACGGACGGACGGACAGACGGACGGACGGACAGACAGACATCCGGATTTTAACTCTACTCGTCACCCTGATCACTTTGGTATATATAACCCTATATCTGACTCTTTTAGTTTTAGGACTTACAAACAACCGTGAACAAAACTATAATACTCTCCTTAGCAACATTGTTGCGAGAGTATAAAAAAGCAGAATGATTTAACAGTACCACGAAATAGTGGAGGCCGTCCGAAGAAGTTATCCTCAGTTGTAGCACGAATAGCTAGGCGCTTAATTGTTACAGGAGCAACAAATACCGCAGTGGAAACCAATAAAATCATTAGAGAGGTCCATGGAGTGAATGTCAGCGACAAAACAGTAAGAAGATGCCTAAAAAATAACGGGCTCAAGGCTAGAGCAATGGTAAAAAAAACTCTCTTAAGTGACAAACACCGTAAGGCTCGTTTGGAGTTTGCCAAAAAATATGAACACATCACAATCGATGATTGGAAGAGAGTGACTTGGTCTGACGAAACTAAAATAAATCGAATAGGATCAGATGGGCGTGCATGGACAGGAGCGCAACATATGCCAAACAATGAAATTTGGAGGTGGATCACTGATGGCTTGGGGCTGTTTTCGCGGAAATTAGCTGGGTGTCCTTCGGAGGATCGATGGTATAATGCGTGCCACAGACTATATTGATATTCTGGAGGACTCATGTCTTCCAAGTCTAGATATATTTGGACTCGAACGTGGCCAAGAAGATATTTTCATGCAGGAT
Organism: Bactrocera tryoni; assembly: GCF_016617805.1. NCBI lineage: Eukaryota > Metazoa > Arthropoda > Insecta > Diptera > Tephritidae > Bactrocera > Bactrocera tryoni. The sequence goes on along the minus strand of NW_024396366.1, from coordinate 10,094,773 downwards.
AACGACCCGAAGCATACCGCAAAAGTTACCAAATCGTGGTTTGTGGATAACGGGATTAAACTGCTCGATTGGCCTCTGCAGTCCCCAGATTTGAATCCCATTGAGATCCTTTGGGCGATTTTAAAAATAAAAATTTTTGCTGAAAAGGATATTCCAAAAACGGTTAATGAATTGTGGGAGCGGGCTCTCCACGCATGGCAAAATATAAGCCCAAACATTTTAGACAACCTCATAAATAATATGCCAAAAAGGATTCAAGCTTTAAAAAAATCGCGCTTTGGTCACACAAAATAGATACCGAACTTTTGAGTCTACGGACAAAAGTGTTCACACTTATATCTTCTGAAAATTAAGTATTTTTAATACGTTATGTTTAAATTTTAGAATTAGAGAAGTTATTGGATTTGAAAGCAAATTTACTACTCTTTTAAATGTATACATTTTTTTTTGTGTAAGGTGTCTAATAAAATTTCTAAGCTTTAAGAAAAGTTTTGGTATTTTCGTGAACAGTTATGTCCTTTACTGTATATGTAGATGAAATGTCATACACCCAATTCGGCTTTATGACCGCATTATATAAAAGCATTTTCTAGGCTAAGTTTAGAGTTTTTATTTACAATCCAATTAAACTTGCAGCTCTAATCTTCATACATGCTATTTTACTAGAGATGTGTTTTCTCCACGTGAGCCTTCTATCTAGGTGAATACCAAGGAATGTTACTTTGTTCGCTTGGGTTTCTAAAATATTGTTTATGTTTACTGGCGGACACTCTTTTGGTCTTAGCGAAAATGTAACATGCTTACACCTCCGTTAATTCACATTTATAGTGCCAGTTCGCTAGGCATTCTTCGACAGAACTAACGTTCTCGGATAATATTCTTGATGCTAAAATTTGGCAATTGTTAAGGCTCACTAAAGCTATGTCATTCGCAAAAGTTGATGTTAATACATTATTAGCTGATGAAAGATCTGCTGTACATATATATGATGTATAGAGTTGGGCCTAAAACACTGCCCTGTGGTACACCAGCCCTTATCTGTCGTTCATCAGATATAAAATCTCCCATTTTTATCATAAATAAAATTTAAATGAAACTCCAATGTTTTATAAAATTCAAAAGGTCGAATTTTTTATTCTTATATAAAAGGCCATCATGTCATACCTTATCAAACGGTTGAACTAGATCTAGAAATATTGCTGAACAGTACTCCCTGTTCTCCAATGCTTTCCTTATTTCGTTAGTATTTTATTTACTTGCTCTTTTGTGCCATGCTTCGCACGAATTCCGAATTAATGCGTTGGTATTGTATTATTTTCGTGGACGAAAGAAGACACTTTTGATAGCAATACTTTTTCAAATATTTTAGAAAGACAAGGTAAAGGACTGTGTTCAAAAATGAACATGGTAATTCAGTACGCATTGTTATTCTTTATAATCGGCGTGCTAGCAGAAATCTTCATTTACTATCGATTGAAAACCAGGCGACGACTACAAGCTGCAGTCACTTTTGCCGCCCAAGAGAATGTTCAAAATTGAACAGGATCATTACTTCAAAAAAGGCGGAATAATTAATATATTTATATTTACACGATTTTATATTATTTACAAATAAGATAAGAAATATTGTAGCTATTGTAATAAGTTATACAGTCCACTAATAATCATTTCTTTCCCTCGGCTTTGCTGATAAATAAGCATGTTCAATGATATTTGAACAACTGATTGGTCTGTATGAGGACGGCAGTGTTAAGTCTTTTCCCAGGTAGGTCAAGATAATCTTCGACTTTTTCCATGAAATTGGATAGTATCCGAAACTAAGAATTGCATTGAAGGGCAAAGAGAGCATCTCTTACAGCAATAATTGGTAACTCAATTAGTATTTTTGGGGTAATATTATCATGACCCGGCGATTGTTTTGTACAAACTTCTTTTATGATTCCAATAATTTCAGAAAGTGGAGTTTTTAAAGGCTCGAGCGATTTGTTAGCTGTGTTGGGTAAGATTGACAGCTTAAAATTGTTCTTTGGTAAATTTGGTAAATTAGGTTGAAATAACTTTTCTATGTGATTTGCAACACGATTAGCCTTTTCTTCTTCACTTCGAGTCCAATTTCCAAACAAGTCTCGTATAGGCATGTTGGAGTCAGTTGATGGCTTCATTGACTTTTGGGCTTTCCAAAATGAATATTGCTTGCTTGAATTTGGACACAGTGTCTTTATATAAATTTTAGTGTTGAATTTTTCCTCACGTTTAGCCGTTTTTTTTTAATTTTCGTACAGCAGATTTCAATTGAAGCTGAGTGGAAGGGGAGCAATTTATATGCCATTCATGTCTTGCAGACTTTTTTCATTTACCAGCTTTTCTATTTGTTTATTAGAGATTTTCTAGGACCAAGCGATTTGTAGTTTTTATTTGGTGTTGCTAAGACAGCTGCTATATGATTGAGTTCTCTTATGCTTTCGTCAATATCTCTTCCTGTATTTAGTTTTTGCTCAATATTAATGTGGCTGCTCACGTATTTTTCATATTTTAGCAAATTCGTTTTGTAAGATGTTAGATCCACATTTGGATCAACGAATATAGGTTGTTCACATATCTTTATTAGTACAGGAGAGTGATCAGAAGATAGATCAGTACATGTAACAGCTATTATGTGCGATTTTGATTACAGAAAAATTAATTAAATATGGTATTTTGTTACGATGACTGGGCCAATATTTCGGCTTACCAGGATATATTATTTCAATGACATTATGCCTTTTTATAACAGTTTGATACAGCTGTCGTCCTTACTCCACATGCTAGAACTCTATGAGTTAGCGTTCTAAAAAATATCTTTAAATTGGTTGTCTGTAATCTTAAACCGAGGCGGGCAGTATATAGACATCAAATTTAAGTCCCAGCAGCGACGTTTTATACTCTCGCAACAAAGTTGCTAAGGAGAGTATTATAGTTTTGTCCACATAACGGTTGTTTGTAAGTCCTTAAACTAAACGAGTCAGATATAGGGTTATATATACCAAAGTGATCAGGGTGACGAGTAGAGTTGAAATCCGGATGTCCGTCTGTCCGTCCGTCCGTGCAAGCTGTAACTTGAGTAAAAATTGAGATATCATGATGAAACTTGGTACACGTATTCCTTGGTTCCATAAGAAGGTTAAGTTCGAAGATGGGCAAAATCGGCCCACTGCCACGCCCACAAAATGGCGAAAACCGAAAACCTATAAAATGTCATAACTAAGCCATAAATAAAGATATTAAAGTGAAATTTGGCACAAAGGATCGCATTAGGGAGAAGCATATTTTGACGCAATTTTTTTGGAAAAGTGGGCGTGGCCCCGCCCCCTACTAAGTTTTTTGTACATATCTCGGAAACTACTATAGCTATGTCAACTAAACTCTATAGAGTCGTTTCCTTCAGGCATTTCCATATACAGTTTAAAAATGGAAGAAATCGGATAATAACCACGCTCACCTCCCATACAAAGGTTATATTGAAAATCACTAAAAGTGTGTTAACCGACTAACAAAAAACGTCAGAATCGCTAAATTTTACGGAAGAAATGGCAGAAGGAAGCTGCACCCAGTCTTTTTTTTAAATTGAAAATGGGCGTGGCGTCGCCCACTTATGGACCAAAAACCATATCTCAGGAACTGCGATACCGATTTCAATGAAATTCGTTATATAATATTTTCTTAACATCCTGATGACATGTACGAAATATGGATGAAATCGGTTTACAACCACGCCTTCTTCCAATATAACGCTATTTTGAATTCCATCTGATGCCTTCTCTGTAAATATATACATTAGGAACCAAAGATGATAGCGGAATATAACTTTATACAAATACGGTATTTGAAAAATATGTAAATGACGGATAATGAAATCTCGATTATCAATTTATCATGCGAGAGTATAAAATGTTCGCTGACACCCGAACTTAGCCCTTCCTTACTTGTTTACAAGTATATATTGTTGCAGATTGTAACTGTGCTGTAGCATCTGATTCTCTTGAAATATATTTTGCATTGTAGACATAAATTATTTCATACATTGGGTATGGTTGAAAATCACAGTCTCAACGCTTCCCTTTGTTGGTTTTGGGGCAATTGCATTTGTGCAGTGTTGCCTTCCACCACATTTGCATAGCTCACTTGTGTAGCATTACAGTCCATCTCTTTTTAACGCGGTTTGCCGGGACACAAATTTATCCGCGTAAAAAAAACCGCGTAAAAAAACCCAAATTTCAATTCAAAGTTGGGGAAGTAAACAAATTTATTACATATGCACATATTCGCTATGCGTTGATATATTCTATATCTTTTAGTTTTACAGAATTTTGACAAAAAATCATATTGAGTTCAATTACATATATCCGCTATGCATTGATATATTTTAAATATTTTAAATCTGTTTTACAAGATTTGTGCAAAAAATCACATTGAGATCAATTGTAACTTAAATTATATTAAACTACGTACAAACGTACAAAACAGTATTTTAGTTCTTAAAATAATCTGTTAATAATCTTTGGGGTTTTTCTTTATGCATCTCTTTATATAAATGCTGGTAGCACTCCATAGCGTTTTTAAAATCTCGACGAAACTTTGATAAGTGTTCATCATTAGGATCATGATCTATAAAATGATCTTCAATGTCAACAGCTTTGTCTAATCCTTCTCGAAGTAATTTTGACGAAAGTGAAACGGGTGGAGAGCTGACACCATTTTCTGCATTTTCAAGGTCATTATTATTATTATTATCAATTGTATGAATAATTTCCGCATCGTCTAGAGCATACAGATCAAACAGTTCATTAATATCGTCAATATCTATGTCGTCAAAACCTTCACCGCCGATGCTTTTGGCTAATTCAAATATTTCCGCGTAGGTAATACCAAGAAATGTCCTTCATTATCACTTTCTTCTTGTAACACAACATCTTGCCAAAGATTTTTCCAGCATTTACTTAGGGTGATTTTTGTAATATCCTTTACGGCAATTTCAATACAATCGATACAATTCTTTACATTAAAATCTTTCCAAGCAGAAATCACATTAATTGCGGAATTACTTTCCAATTTATTCAAAATGAACCTAAACGAATGCTTTATGTAATAAGTTTTTAAAGCTGCAATGATGCCTTGTGTTTGGGGGAAGAAATAGCACTTTGACGTTTGGGTGCTCAATAACTGGGTGTCCAGGTGCATTGTCAATTAATAACAACACTTTAAATTCCAAGTTTTTAGAGATCATGTATCCTCTTACTTCAGGCACAAAACACTTTTCGAACCACTCCTTGAAAAGCGATGCGGTCACCCAAACCTTTTTGTTTGCCATCCAATGTACTGGCAATTTCTTTAGATCCATTCCTAAAATCGGAAAACATAAAATTTTTTGCAAATCAGCTATTAATGATTAAAACTTACCTTTCAAAGCTCGCGGCTTTAAATTTTTGTTCACTAATAGAGGTTTTAAAACCTTGTCCCCTGATGCATTGCTACACAGTAAGATACGCTCCTTTGCTGTTTTAAACCCGTGCACCGATCTGGTCTGTTTAGCTACGTAAGTGCGGCTTGGCATTTTCTTCCAGTATAGACCGGTTTCGTCCGCATTGAAAATTTTGTCTGCAACATAGCCATGTGCTTTAATTGTGTCTGAAAAAGTTTTCGGGAAAATTTTTGCTGCCTCTTCATCTGCCGATGCACTTTCGCCTGTTATCTTGGCGTTGTGCAGCGAGTTTCTTTTCAAGAAGCACCTAAGCCAACCATTACTTGCACAAAATTGTTTCGTATATTGCATATTTGAACTAGATGGTTTTTCGCATTTAAATTTTTCATAAAACACAGTGGCCTTTTCTTTTATGCACCTAGTATCCACAGGAATTCTTCTATGGACGAGATCCTCAATCCACCATAGCAGCGCGCGTTCAACTTTAACCATTACGACATCTCTAGTGTTGTACGAATATGTAAGGCTACTGGAACCGCATTCAGTAAAAGTTTTCCTTATGTCGTTTTCCTTTCTTTTAATTGTACGAACTGATGATTCGTTAGTTTTATGCCTCTTGGCAATGTTTGCAGGTTTTTCCCCACTTTTTAAAGAATTTAAAATGACAATTTTTTGCCTAAGGCTTAATCTTTTGCGCTTAGTTGCCATTTCGCGGTAATTTTGTTTGTTTTCGGTTTGACATTTGGTTCTCTTTTACATGGTTGCAGGTTTGCATTTTTTTTGCAATACGACAGCACTTGCAAAGCGCACTAGAAATAAAACAAAAGGAAAAAATCAAAATGATTCGCAAACCGCGTTAAAAAATTAAAACCTTTATGCGGGACAACGGGGGATTGTTAAAAACTCCGCGTTAAAAAATCCGCGTTAGAAAGAACCACGTTAAAAGGAGATCGACTGTATTTTTAATAGTGCCCTGTTTTGAAACATGGACAGTGATTTCAGTATTTTCGCTTGGAGGAATATTTTTCCGGTAGATAATTTCGTTTTTAAATATTTGTATACGGGGCAACATCTATAGTTTGCAGTGTGATTTCCCCCACAATTTCCACTTTTTTATTTAAGTCCTCTTTCTTAAGGGTACATTTTGAGGTGGTATGTAAATGACCACACACCACGCAGGCACTGCGTAGGTTGCAATATGATTTCGTGTGTCCACGAAATTTCACATCTGTTTTTGCCAGGAGTTGGTTTTGTTGGCTCGACAAAGCTAAAGTAGGCATTTAAAGAATGCTTACGGCCTTGGTGGTGAGGCACTCCTTTTTGTTTGTTTGATTTTTTTCTTTTTTTGTATTTTACTTTTTGTTTCGTGCACAATTTTTTTATGTTTGTTAATAACCATTTGTGTGCACTGTTTTGTATTTATCTGTTTTCAATTTAGTCTATTTTTTTTTACTTTTTGCTAATTTGCTATTTGTAAACACAGAATTCGAGGAGCGAATAAAAACACGTCCGTACACCTTGAACACTGTTCAAATACTCTTTTAGACGACGTTTACATGTGACACTAAATATTTACTCGAAATAAAAGAACACTGAAATAATGAATATAAATTGGAACGCAACCACACTGTTTCACACTATATAAAATATTTATGCAGTCTATTTCACAAAATGGATTTAATTTTATGGGTTTTCCGCGAGAAAACTCACTGCGGGACACCCCAGTCATCTGGCGAAATCAGGCATTCAGGTCTGTCACTCCGTCACTTGAACCTCCTGCTTCCCGGCCACCCTAGATAGATTAATTGTCTAGGAGTCTCTGCAGTTGTCGCAGCGTGCTTACTACAGCATTCACGCCGAATGTGCGGTGATGCCGATGATGATTACCATGGCGAGGCGGAGATGTTCGCGAATGTACGCTACGGGATACTTCCGTATGATGTACTCTTCGGTGCTGGTGGAGTTTGTCGATGTGTTGGATTGTTTGACAAACTGATGAAATAAGGTGTGATGAGGTATTTCACAATATTGACATGCACCGTTGGAAGAGCACTCGATGGTGGCGTTGTCGTCTGCCAAACAAGTTATACAATGCCCGTGGGCTCTTGCAACGTGTTGGCGTTGAGCAGACTTTATGCTCTTAAAAATGGTGCACTTATTCAGGCTGAAGTGTGGAGACCCCTGATCCCCAATCGACTGCTTTTCAGCTTTTTCACTGGCTGGTTCAGCTTTTTCACTGGCTGGTGCGGCCCAAAACTCTGTGCGCCCTTGTAGCGGCGACCGGTGCAGCTGTCGCTCTAAGTGCGAAAATTTTGGACTTTGCGATTTTGGAGGTAGTCTGGGTCTCCTCTATGTCCATTTCTATGGGAACATAAGCTTACATTAAATGGGGTTTGCTTATAATTTTCGAGAGTGGTGATATCAGTATTGAATTTAATACGGCTTCGATACGAGTGAGTAGTGAAGTAAACTCCTCGCGAGAAAAGCCGCAGTTCTTAGATCTGAACAAAGCTCGAGGTGGAGTGCCTTTGTCGTAAAACATACAAATACAACCACTAACCCTTTTCTTAATGAGGAAGACCTTAACATCAAGGTCTTTATCGGGAAAGGTCCGGCAAAATCAACCCCAGTAATGGTAAGGGGTGGTGAAACTGCCATGATTTGCGTAAGCATTTTGTGTTTGCACTTACAGGGTTTGCCCGGAAAGTAATAGGACTAAGTAGATTTAAAAAAAAAATTTATTGAACCAATCGTCACAATTCTTTAAAAACTTTCAAAATATGCTTCTTCGTCGTCAATGCAGTGCTGCCAGCGCGATTTCCATGCACGGTAGGCATTCTCCGGAATAGTCTTGATAGCCGAGGTGCATGCTGCTTGGATCCCTTCTGTCGTTCAAAAACTTGTCTTTCATTGGATCTTTCAGGCAAGGAAACAAAACTCAAATCCAGGGGACCACATTTTAGCTGTAGGGCGGCTGCGGAAGCGTTGCGATTCCGGCCTTGGTTAGGTAGCTGTTCTCAAGAAACGCGGAGTGAGCCGGGGCGTTTTCGTGGTGTAACTTCCAATAGGCTGCGATGTCTTGTCGGACCCGACTGACTCTTCCGTTGAGTCTCTTGAGGACTTCCACGTAAAAGTTGTCGTTGAAGGTTTGTCCAGGAAAAACAAATTCATGGTGGACGATATGATATCTAAAATAATGATGTCAAAAAAAACAATGAGCATCGTTTACACTTTGGATTTGCTCATTCATCAGCGACCTCTTTCCGGCCGTCCAAACAGGCCTGGAGCCACCGAAACACACCATTTCTAGCTAAAGTCAAATCTTGGAAAGCCTGATTGATCATATCAAACGTGTCTGTCTCAGATTTACCGAGTTTCATAAAATTTATTCGTATGCCTCTGCTTTAACGAACGCTGCTTTTTCACAGAAACACGTCGCGCGAAAATGTTTGTCCTGATTCTCCAGGTTCTCGGAGACAACTAACCAGTCGCTCATTCGTTAGCTAGGAAAGACAATATATATAATTTTTTAAGGCAGTTCACTAAGTTTTGTGTTGCCTGTTTTATTAATATATCTTTACTGACTACTTCTTACAATCTTACAGCTATTTACACCTATTAGAATGATTGCTTACTTGCAAAAATTAATATAGTCTTTTTACCCTTATCAACTTATCTCTTATCCCATTCTGTCTGCTGCACTTTGGATTCGAGAATTTTAATGCTTGTTTAGGTTAATTGATTGCTTACTTGCAAAAACTAATATAGTTTTGTTACCCTTATCAACTAATCTCTTATCCCATTCTGTCTGCTGCACTTTGAATTCGGGAATTTTCATGTTTGTTTAGGTTAGTTGTGATACTTATTTAGGCTATCTTCCAAGTCGCTAACTCACGCACGCTCCGAAGTACAGTCGCGGCGAAAGACTATTCAGTCAGTCCTATTACTTTCCAGACAAACCCTGTAGCTCATCGTTCCATCGAATGCGATATTCGCCGTGGCCAAAGCGCAAAGGACCATAAATCTTTTCGCAGAAATTTTCTTTCAAACACTCGCAACGTCAACTCATCAGTTGTTGTCATCGTCCAAGCATCTGCACCATATAGAGTGCCAAGTCGCGAGTGCGACGATCGTTTGTTTGATGACAGGAGATATTTCCTCTTGCCATCGCTCACTGCCGAACCCATTTGCTTTGCTTCCGTGTCCAGTCTGGAGAAACCGGAACCAACGGCGATTAATGCTCGATTAAGTTCTGCAGCTCGAATTATTTTCTCCAACAGCAGGTTAAAGAAGTCTGAAACTTCGTTTGGTATCGAACGGCTAGGAGAGGTCCTTCCCGATCCTGACGCAGCTTTGAAATCGACGAAGAGGTGGAGTGTGTCGATTCTCCTTTCACGGGTCTTTTTCAAGATTTGGCGCATAATAAATATCTGGTCGGTTGTTGATTTACCAGGTCTAAAGCCATATTCATAAGGTTCAATCAGTTTTTTGACGGTAGCGCAGATTGTGTGATCTCCCTTTTTCTGGATTTGGCAGATCACACTTAAATTATGAGTATGCTCCGATCATGAAATCTTCTGTTAGCCGCCGCATCTTTTGCTAGAATTTTCGAGCATTACCCCTGTCGGCCAGCTAATCAAACTCTTCATACTCACGCATTTCGGCCTCTTTCTTTCTCTGTCCGCAAATGCGTCTCGCTTCCCTCTTCAACTCTCGGTATCTATCTCATCCCGCTTGGGTTGTGGTCGATCGTAACGTTGCAAGGTAGGCAGTCTGTTTTTTCTCCGCTGCGACACTGCATCCCTCGTCCTACCAGTTATTCCTTTGAATTTTCCGAAAACCAATGGTTTCGGTGGCAGCTGTCTGTAAGGAGTTTGAAAAGCCGTCCCACAGTTCCCTTAGGAGTAGTGCAAGCTGAGTAGAAAATCGTTCGGCTGTCTCTTGTGATTGCAGCTTCTCGATGTCGAACCTTCCTTGTGTTTGTTGACGTGCATTTTTTGCTGCACAAGGCGGGTGCGAATCTTGGCTGCAACAAGGTAGCAACAAGGCACGCACATCTTAAACACTGGAGACGTGTCTTCCGTCTATCACAACATAATTGATTTGGTTGGTGGTTTTTCGATCCGGAGACAGCCAGGTGGCTTGATGAATTTTCTTATGCTGGAATCTAGTACTAAAGATAACCATATTTCGGGCCCCGGCGAAGTCGATCAGCCTCGATCCATTTGAGAATGTTTCGTCGTGTAGGCTGAATTTACCGACAGTAGTGCCAAATATACCTTCTTTGCCCACCCTGGCGTTAAAGTCGCCAAGCACGATTTTGACATCGTGGCGGGGGTAGCTCTATTAGGTGCGCTCCAAGCGCTCATAGAAGGCATCTTTGGTCACATCGTCCTTCTCTTCCGTCGGGGCGAGGGCGCAAATCAGCGATATGTTAAAAAATTTCGCTTTGATATGGATTGTGGCTAGATTTTCATTCACCGAAATGAATGATAATACTCGGCGACGGAGTCTCTCTCCCACCTGAGGCCGCTGTAGTAAATGCCACAAGAACCTGCTGGCCTCCGTCCTTGTCCCGTCCATCGCATTTCTCGGACGGCGGTGATGTCAGCCTTCACTCTAACGAGGACATCAACCAGCGGGGCAGCGGCACCTTCCCAATTAACAGACCGGACATTCCGGGTGCCTGCCCTCAATTTGTAGTCCTTATTTCGTTTCCCATGGTCGTCATCAAAAGGGGGTCTCTCATCAGAGGCTGGTTGTTCCTTTTCATTGGGGTTGTTTTTTTACGTAGCGGGTCCCAAACCCAGCGCACAACCCTATGTAGGGGATGTTTCGCCTTCTCACTTTAGCTCGCATTCAAACGGATGTTCTTAGGCTACCCAGAAATTACTTGGTATATACGTTGCATCTTCTGTGGTGCGTTGAAATTACGAAATTAAAAGACAGCGGCTACGCTGGCTAGGTCATGTTGCCCAAATGGACGAAAACACTCCAGCTCCGAAAGTATTCGACGCAGTACCCGCGAGGTGCCGAAGGACCTGGCTTCGCTTGGAATCTCCAATTGGCGCCTCGTAGCGAAAAGAAGAAACGACTGGCGTGCTGTTGTTAACTCGGCTGTAACCGCGTAAGCGCTTTCTACACTAATAAAGAAGAAGGATAACAAGTCTCAGAAGGACAGCTATTGATCTACGCTTCATGAAAAACTTTAGTGCCACAAGCCGGTACTTCTAAAAATATGCCTTTTTCTAAGTCTTCTTTTGGAATTGTGACTTGTCTCGTAGGAGACAGTTTACAGACTTGGCTGACGCTGAAGCTTTTATATTTTTTGGGTGTTCAGCATCGTCAGTTTCTAGTACTGTATCGTAGGCTTCTAGAAGCTTCTATTTTATCTATACTTTGAATTTTAAGTTTAGATACTGAATCGGTGTATTGTCACTAATAAGGAAAGCTGAAAATATTGTACAGTATCGGATAAAGCAATCACTTTTAGGGATGAATCTTGAAATTTAATTGGCTTTTGATCTCTTTTGTTTTGTATATTTCAAAATTTACTTTTGTCGGAAAATGTAGTTAAATAAATTTTTTGTTAGAAAATTTTTTTCGTCATTGAACTCGAAAGTTTCTTACCGTGTATTACATCGTTTCGCTTACGCTTAAATTGCATATTTCTCTTTTATATTTGTATCCTGAACCTGATTTAAGAACGTCATATGTCTATGCTTAATTTATGTATGTTTGTCGTGTTGTTTCAAATAATTGGTATACTGTCGAAACTCTCTATAACGAATTCCAAGAACCTGGATATTTACTTCGCTATATAGAAAAGAAAAAAATGTTGTTCCTTTAACATTTCCTATTTGTAGTTATCAGTTATTTTAATTTTCTAATACATTTAGAGAAGTAAAAACAGTATTTGCCGTTTATTTTCTTCTCCAAATAGGTATGGAAACCTTCAGCGGATGAAGAAAGTTGTCCATATGTGCATTCATCTGAATCTGTTAAAAGAAAAAGAATAATGTACAAAAGAAAATAATCAGCTACGGATTTGTTTATAATCGTTTCTTTATCTGAGATAGCTGGTGTCCAAAACTTTCGTGAACATTTTCGATGATATCTTCGTCGGAAGGGCTGTCTGTGGTAATGACATCACAGTCAACATTGTTGTAGTCTTTAAATGTTGCATTAATATTAGCAACTGGTTTAAATGAAGACTTTAAAAAGGTGAAGTGGGATTGTGGCAGATAGTTTTCTTCGTGTCAAGGCATACTGTTGTTCGTTGTGGTGCCAACTTTTACAAATCCTGCTTTTCTAAAATCATTGGCCGTTACTTCAGTCATGTTGGGTGGAAAATAAGCAAGTTCAATATTTTTCAATAGGGTGCGCGGGGCAGTTGTCAAACAAAAGAAAAACATTTCTTTGTTGAGAAGCAGACTTTCGGTCCAATTTCAAAAGCCATTTCAAAAAATCTTGTTTGTCATCCATGCTTTCGTACTAAATTCATAACCCACTTCTGAAGATTTGATTCCTTTGAAGCGTCTCGGATTCTTGGCCTTTTATATAAAAAGCAATTTAACTTTCTCCAAACCGATCATATTGCATGCCACCATAACAGTAGTCCTCTCTTTGCTGTTTTTCGCCCCAAAGCACTTCTCATTTTTAAAAGCCATCGTTTATTTGGTAAGCACTTAAAACACAAGCCCGTCTCATCGGCGTTAAAAATGTCGTTTTCTAGTGGCGGATCCACGGGGGGGGTAAATTAGGGAAATCCGTTTATCTCGCCAAAAACGCCTCAACTTGACTGTCCAATAGAATCACGCTATGCCCAGCTGAGCGGATTCATCTATATAGTAACTATAAATTGCCCAAGTTACCCATTTAATTTTCGTCAATTTCTGTGAAGTTATACCTTATTCTGGAAAATAAAGTGCCCAATTTTGAATATCTAAAATGGTAAGTATCGATGTTGTTTCGATTTTACTGTTCATATTTGTGCGTGGTGAAATTTCACCGACATTCAAACGAGTGTTTTTGCTTATAGAACCCGTGTTTTAACTTGCCCTCGACCTCGGTACCCGGCGATTCCCGACGATAACAGCTGGTCCGGAAACGCCTGGAAATCAGGCACGGAAATTTTCCCGGCTCTGTCGGGAAATGTTTCCGATTTTTATTCACATTTTGTAAAAAAAAAAAAAATATTTGGCCGAATATGCTGTCTCCGAATATGTACTCCGTGTTTCTTGCACAAACTCAACAACAGTATTTCAAAGTCAGTGAAAGTACGTTTAATCGAAAACGTTGCCAGTGCCATACGAGAAGTCGACAAATTCTTCAAGAACTCATTTCCAAAACGTGTGACTGTATTAGCAAAGATACTTGGTGAAAAAATTGTCCAGTTGTGTGAAACAAGATGGGTAGAGAGGCACGATGCTGTCCTTCAATTTGTTGCGAAGTTACCGTTGATCATCGAAGCTCTGTCAAAAATCAGTGAGTGGAAGAACAGAGAAACAGCAGGCGAAGCAACAATTCTCATATCGGCTTTGTGCAAGTTCGAATTTATCGTCGGGCTCCTCTGTCTCAGCGACATTCTATCGCTCACCCATTCGCTCAGCATAGTTCTTCAAAAGGAAGTAATTGATTTGGCGAAGGCATCAAAAATGATTGGGACGTTGTTTGCCACGTTGGAAAAAAAAGAGGGAAAAAGTTGATGAAATATTCCGATTGATTTATTCAAGAAAATGGCGGAACAACTCGATGTTGACGAAGCCAAACCGAGAACATGTGGTCGACAAACGAAACGCGAAAATTACGACGTGAAAACTTGCGAAGATTACTACAGGGTCTCTGTCTACATACCTCTGCTGGATACCATCAAAGAAGATTTGGAAGCTCGTTTTTCACAAGAAGTTTTGGATGGTTACCAATTGAGTGTGTTGCTCCCAGAAAAAGCAAGTCTTTTAAAAGAAAACGAAATCGATGATCTAATCGGATGCTTGATAGAAAGATTCGGGAATCTTCTGGATGATGAAAAAAGCGTACAAAAATTGAAGTTCAAAGGTGAATTAAGCTACTGGCAATGTCACTGGCAGCAGCAACAAAAAATTGAAGGCAGCGAAATTCCAACTTCTGCACTGGAAACATTAAGGAAATGTGATGTCGACATATTCCCAACAATCCACACCTATCTCCGAGTATTCTGTACACTTCCCGTAACAAACGCGAGCTCTGAACGTTCTTTCTCTTATCTTCGCCGCATCAAAACATTGCTTAGGACGACCATGCTTCAAGAAAGACTAGTTGGATTAGCGTTGCTTCATACGCATCATGACATCGAAATCACCGCCGAAGAAGTCATCGAAAGATTCGCAAAACTTGGTCATCGTTTTGCGTTATGAAACACGCAATGTAAAAGGATTTTTCTTTTTGAATTTTTAATAAAATGATGCATGCATATGGTTGACTTTTCGATTATAACCACTTTGTTTACCTTTGGAATTGATAATTTTTGTTTCATAATTTGTACTGTTTTTCTCTCGCATCTTGCATCCCAGATCGAAGGATAAATTCAATTTAGACACCAACAATATTGTGTTCTAAATAATTTTTTTCAAGTTTTAAATAGTTTTCGATTAATAAATTATAATGGAAACGTCTGCAATGTCAGTTGATTCTACCAATTCAGAAATTGATACTATTTAAATGAACTCCGGGTCTAGGGTTCTTCCCAGTCTGAATATTGGCTTGCCAAGAGATTTAAGAGGTCTAAATCTACCAAGTAATCGTGACGTATTAAATTACTATTTATGTTTACGCGAGTTGCGTCGTCAAACGACTCCACCACTGTCAAACTCGTCGACACACAAAAAAAGACAGGTATTTTTTAAATATTTTTATTTCTCTGAAATGTAAGTTGAATCTTCAGATTCAACTACATACATATGTACATATATAAGATATGCCGGGTCGTTGATGCTGAGGAATGTCAAGTCAGCACAACGGCTTCAGGTAAATTTAGCAAGTAAGATTTTTATAAAGAATATGTGAAGTCAGCACAACGGCTTCAGGTAAATTTAGGAAATAAGATTTTTGTAAAGAATAAAATGATGATTAATAAACTGGACGGCAAGCCGCTCAGTACGGTAAACCGGAGTTTTATCATATCGTAATTGGCGCAGTCGGTAATTCGGTGTTCCCCATTTTTCTACTATACATCGTAACAATTTTAGTGCGTTGAAAGCAAAAGTTATTTTCAAACTTATACTAAATAAATGAAGTATTATGAATAATAAATGCCAACAACAGTTAAAGACAAGTGGTGGAGCTGACCGGAAACGAAGGCGGCGACGAAAACCACGAGAAGGATGGTGAACGAAATTCAAGCTATTGACAGCGGCAAAGGGAAAGTGAAATATTTATGATCAACAGGGAGAAGAGAAGTTTCCAACAACAATAACATTAACATTAAAAGCAACAACATTAACAAAAGTAACAGCAACAATAACAGTAACAACAGCAGCAAAAAACAGCAACAACATTAACAACAACAACGACACCAGTAACAGTAACAACAGCAACAACTAAACAACAACAACAGCAGCACCAACAGCAAGGTAAAATAATAGTCAACTAATAATTTAGTAATTTAAGTAGTAGTTTTATTTGAAGCCATTACTTTCTTTGTAAAAAAAACAAAAAGTCAACGCAGAAATTATACTCACTAAATGTTTCAATCAATTTAAAACCAATACCGTTAGGAAAAGAAACGAACAAACGAGAAAAGAAAAAAGCCAACAGAGTTGCAATTGTTCTATAATTTTTGTTGCAAAAATAAAATAAAAAAAATAATAATAATAACAACAACAATAATAAAAATAAAAAATATGGCAGAGCAAATAGAAATGCTAACTCGATGCTTAGCATCGTTAACACAGATAGCTGCACAAAATGCAGCAATAAATCAACTTACAATTAGGCAAAGAATGGAAAGAAACTTAAGATATGTATCTCTCTTTGAAGGAATTGTAATAATATTAACATTTTTTGAGAAAAAATTTTATGCTTTGGTCGACTCAGGTTCAACCATAATTATAATGAAAATATCTAGTTATATGATTTGTTAATAGGAAATGATTTCCGTTTTTAAAAACGTCAAAACCATTGATATCGAAAAAATGACAATAATTTTGAAAAATGGTGTGAATCTTCCATTCTATATGAAAACTATGCAAGAGCAAGTTTATTCATTAGATATAAGTGAAGTAAAGAACATCAACCTTGATCATTTAAAATCAAATGAGAAAAAGGAAATCGAAAGTTATTAAAGCATTTCAATAAACTTATCTAATTATAAAAAGTCACAGTAGATATAGCTCACCTATTCTAATAATACAGAAAAAGATAGATAATTCAGGAATACAAAAATTCAGGCTAGTGGTTGATTATAGGAGGTTAAACCAATTGACTGTAGACGATAAGTGTCCTCTACCGAATATCGAAGGAATCTTAGATAAATTGGGCAAAGCACAGTACTTTAGCACCATAGATCTAGCAAAAGGTTACCATCAGATTTTAATGGCAGAAAGGGACATCCAGAAAACAGCTTTTGTCACTCCGGCAGGACTATATGAATACGTCCGAATGCCTTTCGGGTTGAAAAATTCCCCAGCTACTTTCCAGAGATTT
Source organism: Bactrocera tryoni (assembly GCF_016617805.1). Classification (NCBI taxonomy): domain Eukaryota; kingdom Metazoa; phylum Arthropoda; class Insecta; order Diptera; family Tephritidae; genus Bactrocera; species Bactrocera tryoni. The sequence continues at coordinate 10,077,633 of NW_024396366.1, read as the reverse complement.
ATGAATGATAGAGCAGAACAATTAATACAATATTTAAATGCCGAAAATGTAGAAGTCCGTCACACAAAACCAAATAGCCATACAGGAAATGCAGACATTGAGAGACTGCACTCAACCTTGTTGGAAAAACTAACAGGAATTGAGGACTCTAGTCTTTCAACAGAAATGAGGATACAAATTGTTATATGCAACTATAACGATAGGTACCACTCAACTATCAAATGTTCTCCAAGGGACGCCAAAGAAAACATTTGTCCATCCATATTACAAGATAGAATAAATACAGTAAAACAGAAAACAATAGCCAAATTAAATCAAAACAGAGAAGAATATATAGAAAACAGACAAACAGGACCAATTAAAAACTACAAAAGAGTACGGCATAAGGATCAACCATATTTCAGAATATTTCCTTACAAAACGTCCATCCGGCAAATATAAAAAGACCAATGAAATTAGCAAACATAGAAAATCCAAATGAGGATGATGACGATTCATTCAGTCTAAGGGCATTTAATGGAGATAATAACATTTAATTTTTTTTTCTACATATATATACATGATTTTTTTACCCCAGTGGGTAAGGGTCTTTCTAGAATATACCCATGGTAAGAGATGCCTGTCGTAAGAGGCGACTAAAATCCAATTTAAGTTTTTTTAAATCAAAACCTAAAACGGTTATACATTTTTACTTTTACAGATGACGATAATAATTATTTTTTTAACAATAATCATATCATTGGTGACAGCACTTTTGCAAATTACACCAATAATAGAAGATGCGGGGTATACAATTATACAAACAGCGGACATTGAAATAGTTAACGAAATAAGTACAGTTATACATACTATAAATCCGAAAAAGATAGCAGACATAGTTGATCAGGTTAAAGAAAATATTGAAAAACTAAATATTGAAAATAAAGAAATTTTGTTTGATGAAATAAAAAATATAAAAGCAAAAATCACATCAATAACACCGAATATCAAAAAGAGAAATAAAAGAGGCTTGATAAATATAGGAGGAATAGCATATAAATGGATGTTTGGAGTCATGGATGATGATGACAGACAAGACATTTTGAACCATTTAAAAATTATTGAAGAAAATGGCCATAATGCCATTGTAAATTTAAATAAACAAATAGTAATTAATGAACATTTAAATAGATCACTAAACTTATTAAAAGGAACTATAGAATCAGATAGGAAACAAATAATAGAAACTTTAAATATAATAAACAAAGAGGAAAATAGAATTGAAAGTAAAATTTTGTATAATGATGAAATGAATAAACTAAAATTCATAGAAAGTAAAGTTCAAGAAATACAAAATAATATAGCGGCGGCTAAATACAATATGGTACATCCAAGTATGTTAACTAGGGAAGAAATTGAAAAATACGATATTGATTTTTACAAACTAAAATTATCAAAAGTAGGAGTAGTAGTATACAGAAACGATACAATAATATTTGCAATTCAGATACCAAGAACATTTTTTCAAACTAAGATTCAATTAATAACCCCAATGCCAAATAGAAATAAATTACAAATTATTGAAAAAGAAAAATTCGTTATAAAAATTGGCGAAAACTATTTTGATTATGTAGAAAATAAAGCATTTAAAAATCTAAAATTGAGTAAAAGCTGCATATTTTCAAATACTTGCGAATTTAAATATAATAACAAAACATCAATACAAGAAATAAGCGATGACACAATATTAATAAGAAATGCAAAAAATGATGTAATAAAACAAAACTGCGATGACAGAAAAATTGTATTAAAAAATAACTATATAATCAAATTTGTAAATTGTAAAATGGAAATTTTAAAACAAGTATTTAAAAATAATAAAACAGAATATATTCATACAATTATATACCCTGCCGAAAAATTAAACCAAAGTTACACACCAAAATTAACATTCAATGATATTGCAATAAAAAATATAGAAAACATAAAAGAAATTGCAGAATTAAAATACCATAAAAATGTATCATATGGTATTAATATATCATTGATAATCATTGTAATGGTAGTAGTAGCAATCCTAGTAATAATATTAAAGAAAAAAACAACAAAAATAAAAATTGTAAATACAAGAACTCAGGAGAGTTCAAACAGTAACGCTGGGGAGTTGCGTCGTCAAACGACTCCACCACTGTCAAACTCGTCGACACACAAAAAAGACAAGTATTTTTTAAATATTTTTATTTCTCTGAAATGTAAGTTGAATCTTCAGATTCAACTACATACATATGTACATATATAAGATATGCCGGGTCGTTGATGCTGAGGAATGTCAAGTCAGCACAACGGCTTCAGGTAAATTTAGCAAGTAAGATTTTTATAAAGAATATGTGAAGTCAGCACAACGGCTTCAGGTAAATTTAGGAAATAAGATTTTTGTAAAGAATAAAATGATGATTAATAAACTGGACGGCAAGCCGCTCAGTACGGTAAACCGGAGTTTTATTATATCGTAATTCGCGTGGCTGAGCAAAAAATAACAAAAAAAAAAGCAATCGTACGGTAATCTTAACAGACAAGTGACAGGAAAAATTTGGAAAATTTAGAATAAACTAAACATTCCGTTAATCAATGAAAAAACTGCCTCGAAAAAACTGAAAATATTGCTAAATAAATATCATAATTAAATAAAATTTAAAAGTAGACCAAGTAAGTCTTCAAAGTTTCTAGAAACAATTGATCAAGTGTTTTATATTGGAAAATGTCACTGCGCAAAAACATTGCCTTGCTGCTGTGGTTTAATACCCTTTGAACTCCAAGAGTTTATGATTGATCAGCACAGTAAGAGGAAGCTAACCATTCCCGAATTCGAGGCGATGACAGGCTCAACAAATATGGATGTTGAATCAGAGGTGATGTTTGCCATGCCAACTGTAAGAGAGCCAAGTTCGTCGAAAAAAAAAATTAATACCAAAAGGTACCACACACCTCATTTCGATATGGCGTGCGATAGGTTCGGAATCGGTAATAGGGTTACTTCTTTTTTGGCCATATCGCTTTTTCAAAGATATGGATTTTAAAGATGAAAATGGGGAACCAATAATTATGGACAAATCTAAAGTTTCACTTTAAATAAAGAAATGTAGGGATTCTCTTCGAAGAAAGCAACGCAATGACTGTGATCTGGTAGCCTTCACCTTTGATGGCAGAAAAAACAACTCTCTGACGAGCGATGAAGAAAATGGAAGATATCATCCGTGAATGGTAAAATAATCATATTTAGTGGTTCTTAAAGAGTTTGAGAGCAGATTGTTAGGTTACGTAAAAGTTGACGCCGAGGAGGCTAAAACAAAACAGAGGCAATTGTGCGAGTTCCTTATAGAAAAAAATATGTCCCTTGAGAGACTGATTGGAATTTGTTGTGATGGAGAAGAAGCAAACGCAGGTTCTGAAAATGGAATTTTAAGGAAATTCGAAGTCATGTTGAATAGATCAATGCACTGGTTTGTTTGTTTATTACACTTTAATGAACTTCCACTTCGTCACTGGTTCTCCGCGTTGGAAAAGTCCACTACAAGCGGACCGCGCACAGCTAGTGGGATAATAACAAAGAAAATCGAAACATGCGAACAGATGGCAGTAAGCAAACAATTGTTTTAAAGAGCCTAACATGTATATTTTCATCTGAGCTAAATAAATAAAATCTTTCTGTAGGCTGTACCCGACTTTGAGGCCATTTCGTTGGGAGATATGCCTCCACCCATTCATGAAAAAACGCTCTCGACTGACGTTCAGAACTTGTATCGAATGGCAAATGTAGTTTGTGATGGTTTCTGCCCCGAAAATTTAGCCAGTATGAAACCGGGACAAATTGTGCACTCTCGATGGATAACAAAGGCAAGCATACTATACGTGACAACTAGTTCACCATCAGCGAATTTAAAAACTTTGGCAACTTACATAATGAAAGTTTACGTACCGATGTACTTTAACATTAAGTTCTACAACTCAGTTGTATACGGTAGTCTCTTGTTTTTTAAATTTATACAGTCCATGCGATATTTACCACCGACGCTGCGAGAAATTGTTAACACTGTAAATCCAAAATAATTCATACTTCGCTCATCCTGAAAATATTTTTCTGGCAATGCTTTATGATAAGAGAAAAGATGTTCGCAAAAGAGCCATAAAAAAGATACTACATTATCGTGATAAAGTTTGTGATCCGACTAATCTAAGGGTTTATGATAAAAAGCACGCAATAAATTTTGAATGCTCAGACTACTTTGATCTGGTTGACCTAGATGATGACAGTGTTTTGTCTGAGCCTACATTCTCAGCTAACATTCCTTACGAACACTTGTTGCAGTTTATTGAGTCTGATTATCCGCCGCTTCCTGACCCAGGGATTCCATGTCATACCCAAGCAACTGAGCGTTGTATACAGCTTCTGACAACAGTTTCCCGACGCGCTATTGCAAAGAATAGAGACAATATCATGGCCGTAACTATAGAAGGACGTACTACAACACCACGTATGGAATCCAAAAAAAGACTTTAAAACCTGAAAGAACTAAAACTAGAAAAAATTCCCAGTCATAAGCAAAAAAACCAATGTCTGTAACTTGCATCACAAAAACATTTAATTTTTTGAAAACTTAATTACAATAATCAAATTTTATTTTCGATCCACCGTATTTTCCACAATTTTATAATTTTTTTTTTTAAATATGGAAATATCTGTATGCTGCATAAAGTACAATTTAATAAGTATGACCTCAAAATCTAAAGTCGCTCTGCGCGAATTGGGAATTAATTTTAGACCCCTGGTTTCTTGGCAAACCTTTCTTAGAATTTTCTGTAATTTTCGTTTTTGCTAGCCGCTTTGTTGGTTTTTTCCCACCCATACAAATCGAGCCGGCCTAATGTATATATAAAGTTGTCAAAAAAATCTTGCGGCATTTTTATTGAATATTTTTTTTATTGAAATTGAAATGAATTTTTGATGACTCATGCCCAGCTCTTGACCAATGCTACGGCTGCTACTATGCCGGTCTCTTTCGACCAATTCATTCAATCGTGGCGCATCTTCGACCACCTCTACACCAGAACGAAAACGTTGTGCGGTGGAAATGGAAACTGTATCGGGTCCATAAACTGCACAAATTTTATTGGCGGCTTGAGATGCATTTTTGCCTTTATCGTAGTAGTACTGTAAAATATGCCTTATTTTCTCTTTATTTTGCTCCATGTTTGCGACGCTATAACTCCCGAACGACTTAAAAGAAACGACAATCAATCAAACACGTGTTAGCGCGTGAAATGAGCTTTCCAAAAAGGTATAGCATGACCCGATGCGACGAATAAAACTAGAACTACGCGCTTTCAGCGCCAACTAGCGAAAATACCGCAAGACTTTTTTAACAACCTATTATTACTGATAAATAATAATATCTTGATTTGAAATTGATTTGTACTTACATACATACATATCTGCTTGATAGATGCGCATAAATGTTTTTAATGATAAAAGGTTTGACTTATATACATATTAGACTGTGCCAAATAAATAAAATATTTTTTTTTGCGGTCCCATATCAAAATTTCGTTGAGAGTCACGAAAAAAAAATTGTGTCAAAATTTGAACCCTTTATCTTCATTTTTCAGTTAGCGCTCGCAAAAATTAGAATTTTCGTCAAAAAATGTTTTTTTTTTCATTCATTTTTTGGTTATAGATAATTTAAAATACCAAATATAAAAAAACCGTTGGTATGGTTTTGTAGCAAATTAAATTCTCTACAAAAATGATCCTTTCTCGAATTTATTGAATCAACACCGTTTTTTTTATTGCTCATTCAATTACAATTTGTTCTATGATTTTTATTTTCAATTATTGATAAACACTTATTAAACTTCTTTCCAACGAAAAAAACAAACTAAATCAATTTTTCTAGGAATGTTTATGATCTAAACAAGTAGGTTTTATACTTTAATTGATTGTTATATGGTACAGTAAAATATAAAAATAATTTTATTAACAAATATAATGAAGACAAAAAGTTTATTTTTTTTTCAATTTTTATTTATAAGTCTCGCGGTCTTATAAATTATTTATGATGTAAAATTTATAAGATATATCTTTTTTGGACCTTTTTATACGTCAAAGGATTCTGGTATAGAGCTTGTAACTTGAAACGGCAGTTATTTAACCCCGCCAGTGTACAACTGCAAAAATGACCTCATAGATGTCGTTAGTATAAGTATGTATGTGTCTCACCTGATTAGACGAAATTGGCTGCATTAGCTGACTAGTTTCTGTTCTATAATTTGAGATCTGTAGATATTTATTGTTATTTGTTTTGTAAAGATATATTACTTATGTCGGAAAATAGTGCAAATTATGTTTATCTTTTGGGTGCCGTTCATAATAATTTGCCATCACGCAAGCTGCCCAAAAATGGAGATGTTTTTAATTATTTCATGTTTAAGTACAAGATCTTAAAGAAAACAATTCGTGAATGTGCTGCCGAGGTTATAGAAGAAGTTCAAGAGAATTGGAGTGTTATGAACATACCACTTATAAAAACCAACATGCTATTACCAAAATTCGAAACGCATTTTACAGAATGGAGAAATTTAGATAAAAGTCGATTTAAAAAACATTCTGAGTTTCATCTGTTGAAAATAAAAAAATTTACCAATAAATTGGAAGAATTATTTGATATAAGACTCAAAAAAGATATATCTGATAACTCCTGTCCTGAAGAACTTTTTTTGTTAGTAAAAAAAAGTTAAGGCCGGTTAACACCTCTACCAGATTACGTAGATGATGAGAGTTTTCCTCTTGAACCAATTGAAAATGATACCTATGAACATGGTAATTATTATAAACTTCGTATTTGCTGAATATGTTTACTTTCCCGTAAAGTCATTCGAGTAAAGATCTTATCATCCTCTTTTATTACAAAATCAAAAATATGTTTATCATGATAATTTTATGTCAGAGGACATAAGATCTTTTAGAGAAAAGATGGAAGATCTTAACAATTAATGAAACATGTGAATAAAAGTAATAAAATACAATAGCTCATCATTTCTTTACTTAATGTAAGCTTTTTAAGATATTTTGTTTGTAGTAACTATCTATTTCTATTAACATACCAATGATTTTTCATAAAATCGAAGATTTGTGGAAATCTGACTCTAAACATGAATTTTACTAAGCTTTGACACAATAATAAGGACAAAAAGCAAAAAAAGATAAAATTAGCATAAAATTCATTATTTCTAAAATAAAAAATATTAACAGGTTAAGAGTATTCACATTTATTAAAGTATAAAAACTACTTGTTTAGATCATAAACATTCCTAGAAAAATTGATTTAGTTTGTTTTTTTCGTTGGTAAGAAATTTAATAACAAATTGTAATTGAATGAGCAATAAAAAAACGGTGTTGATTCTATAAATTCGAGAAAGGATCATTTTTGTAGAGAATTTAATTAGCTACAAAACCATACCAAGGGTTTTTTTATATTTGGTATTTCAAATTATCTATAACCAAAAAATGAATGAAAAAAACATTTTTTGACGAAAATTCTTATTTTTGCGAGCGCTAACTGAAAAATGAAGATAAAGGGCTCAAATTTTGACACAATTTTTTTTTCGTGACTCTCATCGAAATTTTGATATGGGACCGAAAAAAAATTTTTATTTATTTGGCACAGTCTAATACATATATTATCGTTGTAATATATTAAGTTTTTTAAGATATTATAATAATATATCATATATGTTTATAGAATATACATTAGGGTCGCTACTTTTTTTTTTAGGTTCCCATACATTTAACATAGGAATTTCCCTTTTTTCATTTAAACTAAAATTTCACCACCTAATTTTCGTTTTTCAAAAATAACCATCACATATTCCTAAAGTTGGCTTTTCAAACTTTAAAAATTTGAAAATAGCGACTAATAGAGCTTGGTCTTTGTTCGTCGAGAGAGGACTTTCCTTCTCAATTGCATACTCAGTCTAAAGTAACACCTGTTGGCAAGAGTTTTCTGCGTTGGATTTCGAGGCTGCCATTGTTGAACCGGTTAATACCGGTTCCAAGATGACGAAATTATCTACAACTTCGAAGTTATGACTGCCAATAATGCCAAGTCGAGAGAGCGACGACTGTTTGCTTGATGACAAATGATATTTCATCTTGCCCTTGGTCACTGCCAGACCCATTTGCTTTGCTTCCTTTTCCATTCTGCAGAAAGCAGAAACTGCAGCGCGGATGTTGAGGCCAATGATATCAATATCATGGGCATACGCCATTTGGCGCATGGGGAATAGCTCAGTATCAGTTGTTGATTTTTCAGGTCTAAAGCCACACTGATAAGGTCCTATCGGTTTGTTGACGGTGGGCTTTAGTCTTTCACACAATACCCTCGATAGATCTTTATATGCGATATTAGGATACTTATCCTAAGGAAGTTGGCGCAGATTGTGGGGTGGTGGGGTTTTGTGGATTGTGCAAAGCACATTTAAATTCCAATCGTTGGGCATGCTTTCGTCAGATCATATTCTACAAAGAGGCGGTAGCATGCTCGGCCGGCAATCCATCGTCTATAACATCTCCTGATCTTATGCTGTCACTGCCGTTTAGTAGGCTGGAGAAGTGTTCCCTCCCTAATTTTAGTATGTTCTATGCATCGGTTACTAGATCATCTCAGGGGGTTCTACAAGAGTATGTTTTCCGAAAACCAATGGTTTCGCCCTACACCCTACGTACGGAGGTTGAAATGCCGTTCCATAGTTCCCTTATATCGAGTTGCTGATGAATGCTCTTAGAAAGAGAACAAACGACATAAAAAACTTCATTTAAAGATAATTTATTCTGTGTAACTAAATATAAATAACATACTTAGAAAAAATATATGTACCTTTATATTGAATATTACTTCTATAATTTAAGGTAGGTCATAAAATCTTTTAATATTGAATCTACAAATTGTTTTTCATTTACAAAATATTTTTTAAACAATTTTTTTTTTTTTTCCGACATTAATATACATATGTAAACCTGCATCTATAGTCAACCGTTGCAAATAAAACTGTTGAGTACTTACCAAAGACCAGGGTGTATGGTGTCTGAAATTCCTTTTCTCCAGGGCAATACGTCTATAATAATAAATTCAAGTAGTACAAAATTTTAATATTGTTTGTAATTGCTATTAATACGTTCAGATCCATTTCTCTGTTTTATATTTTTAAATTTAAATATGCGACATGTGTGAACTTGCTGGTGCATGTATTCTTGAGCTTATATTGTAGTGCGAATTATAGTACGAAAGCCTTTTATGTGTCTTTGGCATTAAACGCATAAAACACAAATTTATTTTCACATATTATATGCACTGCGCAGGCTGATTTAAAACATAAAATATACACTTATTATCTATTAATATTTTACGAAAAAATTACACAACGATTTATTTATGCTGCTCCGGATGATATTGTTTAAAATGCTGATATTTCCAATTCTGTTCACATTTTCAATGCTATAAAAACAAATGAATTACTAAAATGCAAAAAATGTTAATAAATCAAATAAAATTCATTAAACTTACCTTTTGTTTAACGAGCGCGATTGACTTGCGTCTTTCAATCGTTTTTTTTTTATTACCATTTTTGGATTTTCTTTAGGCACTAATGACAATTATGTTTTCTCATTTGTATTCATTCAATATGTATTAATATATATTGGATATGTACCTACATATGTACATATTTTATGTAAATTTATATGCATATATATATATATATATGTATATATATGTATATGAGGGTGTTTTTTTTAACTATTAATTTTTTTCAATCCCGTTTCGAAATTTCCTTGGAAATACCCTAAAAAAAATTCTCTCAATATTTTAGGCCTTAATATTAACAGTAAGAACTGAAAACCAAGCCATGTAAAAATTTTCCATTGAAAATACACCACGATCGTGATTTTTTATCTTTAAATTTCTACAGCTCAGAGGTATTTACGGCATCGCTTGACTTTGGACGCATATTTCTCAGAATCGATCACTCTACAAAAGTGCTCAATGCAACAAAGTCGTAACTCACACCCTCGAAGTAGTACGGGGCTCTAAACAAGAGCTATAGAAAAAATGTACAAATTTGTAGGAAATTTTATTTGCTATAAAAAAAGTTCAAAGTCAAAATCGCTATCATTAACATTTCTCGAGATATTCGGTTTTTTAAGCAAGGCTTTATGGATTTTTTATAGATGGTATGTATTAAACAATCTATGAAAATTGCATACAGCATTGCGCGACGACAATGTACGTGGACCAATAAAGTTTACATACACCTAATTCCATTAAATTCCGACACGTTTATTTGTTTCAAAATTAATAAATTTTGTGGTTTTTTTCTATCCATCTCAAGATATGTATATTTCACATTAAACATAGCATATGAAAATATTTTTTTTTTTACACAAATAAAAAAATTAAAGTTAAAGCTTAAAATGAGCATAATTTATATCAAAAAAGTTTACGTACACTTATGATTGTTTACATAAAAAAAAAGTAATTACAATACTTTTAACGGTTTTTGGCCTACATTTTTTTGCTATTACTGTCCCTAGACATAGTTGTATGCTCCCCACTCAATTTCTAGAATTATTTCCGGATATTTTGACCCATTAAGTCCATGATCCAGCTTTTTGGCCTTATTTTGATGAAATTCGATGTTTTCGAATACGGTTTTCCAAAAAGTTCCAGATATTTTGAATAGGATTAATGTCTAGCGATTGCGGGACCTATGGAGTTATTTTTATTTCCATAACAACCATTCATGTACAAGATAAGACATGTATTTTGGGTCGGTATCCTGTTGAAAATTGGTTTTGCTGCTATAAACAGCCGATTTAAGCACACTTAAAATTTAAATCTTTTTCTTAAAATGCTCAGATACATATGCTTATCCATGTTTTCACTAATAAAGTCCAAATGTCCAACTCTAGATGCAACCATACACCCGCAAACCATAACATTACCCCCACAGTGCTCTACCATTGGCAATACATTTTGTCCTTGCGACTCTTCATTGATCTTTCTCCACACTTTTCGTGATCTATTCGAACCAAATTTATTAAGTTTTGAATCGTCGGTGAACACAATGTTTTCCCAAAACCAATACGGTTTGTTTAAATATTGTTTAGCAAACGCCGACATTTTCTTTTTATTAACCTTATATATGTATGGCTTACGACGCGCGACTCGTCTATGATAACCAGCACTCTTCAACAAATTCCTTACTGTTTGGGGATTTATTTTTTTGTGTACATTTCAAAAATGTATAAGCATATGTATCTGAGCATTTTAAGAAAAAAATTTAAATTTTAAGTGTGCTTAAATCAGCTGTTAATAGCAGCCATTTCTATTTACCACAGGATAACGACCCAAAACACACAACTTATCTTGTACGTGAATGGTTGTTATGGAATTGAAAATAACTCCATAGGTCCCGCAATCGCTAGACATTAATCCTATTCAAAATATCTGGAACTTTTTGGAAAACCGTATTCGAAAACATCGAATTTCATCAAAATAAGGCCAAAAAGCTGGATCATGGACTTAGTGGGTCAAAATATCCGGAAATAATTCTAGAAATTGAGTGGGGAGCATACAACTATGTCTAGGGACAGTAATAACAAAAAATTGTAGGCCAAAAACCGTTAAAAGTATTGTAATTACTTTTTTTTATGTAAACAATCATAAGTGTACGTAAACTTTTTTGATATAAATTATGCTCATTTTAAGCTTTAACTTAAATTTTTTTTATTTGTGTAAAAAAAAAATATTTTGATATGCTATATTTAATGCTAAATATACATATTATGAAATGGATAGAAAAAAACCACAAAATTTATCCATTTTGAAACAAATAAACGTGTCGAAATTTAATAGAACTAGGTGTATGTAAACTTTATAGGTCCACTATATGTGTATATATAACATATCTACATAAAATTTGCGAATTTATAATATATTATCAAACATATGATATATTTAAGAAATAACTCTTATTCGCACATTAACAACAAATGTTGTTTTGCAAGTAACATAATTTATTTAGAATGTTAGTTAATTTAGAAGTGCAGTCAAACTTCCCACCGTAAAACTACCACCTAGTGGTGTTTCTAACTTTTGTTTAGAAACCGAGGACAATGGAAAAACATGTTTTCAGAGTCTTTTATTGACTCCGTACACATCGAAGAATACGGACTGACGTCATTATGAAATTTGTATAGATAGCCTCTGAAGTACCCATGCGCGCTTAATATTTGGGTCAGGTGGAAATCCAAGTCCTCATGTTGTCTACTTATCCACTTATGGATGTCAGGTATAAGTCTCTGGGTCCACCGTCCTTTAGTTGAGGTTTGCCACCGATGCTGCATACACTTATGCTCTTCTTTCTCTCCTCTCCTCTCTTTTGGAATTCTATAATTGACGCTGATAGCTCTTATAATCTCGTGAGCTGGATGTCTATGGTCGGCATACTAGCTAGTACTTCAGCAGCTTCGCTGGAAATAGTTCGGAAAGCACTTGTTACTCTTGTTGCTGTGAGTCTATGCACCGCATTTATTGGTTTGGTATACGATTTTATGTTTAGTGCCTGTATCCATACTGGAGCTGCATATATTTAGTATTACTGAGGTCATCGCTTTTGTGAGTAGAATACGGCGGCTGGAGCCCACACAGCCTCTATTTGCCATCATTTTTTATAAGGCATTATAAATCTTATTTGCTTTATTTGCTATGTTTGCCAAGTGCTGCTTGAATTTCAGTTTAGTGTCCAATATTACCCCTAAATACTTCAACTGTGATTGTGAAGTGATCAAGCACTCCCCTATAGTGAGAGTTATTTGTTCCTCAATTTTCCTGGTGTTTATGAGCAATACCTCTGTTTTGTGCTCAGCCAGTTCCAAGCTCTTGTGAAACCATTTTTTGCTTCTCTGCAGCAAGATGTGAATGATTGTCCGTTGCAGAACCATATTCCAACTTTGCCACTGATATATGTGATCTAAGTACTTTCCGAACGTTGGGAATATTGCGCACTCAGTAAGGCGTCATTAATGTTACTTTCTATTATGGTTTGTTGTAGCAGAGCTTGTGCTGCGGCGCAGGGATTTCAGTTCAGCTGCATTATTCTCATTTTTTCGTTGTCTTTAGCAACTCCAAGTATTTGGGGCAAGTCGTACTCAGAACTGAGTTTTCCCCTTTGCACAGCATGCAATTCGGTGTATTAGTGCAAACTTTTGATACATGTTCCGGGCTTCCACAAATTGTACAAAGAGAGGACCTGTTCATAACACTGCAACATTTACGAGCCATGTGGCCTGGATGGAAGCATCTGTAACAGCGGGAAGTAGGCGAGTAGGCGCATGTGACAAACAACTGGTACAAAGTTTTTTCGTTCTTACGAAATTGTTTCTTTCGTTAATATTTAGTTTTTAAAATTTCTCGCAAGATTTCAGCCTGTGCCCTCCTTTACACAGTTCGCAGGACGTATGTTTGTTTTGTTCTGATGTGAACGAATCTGCTTTGAAAAAACTACGATTTAAGTTTTTGTTGTTACTCGCTTGGGACCTAATGAAGCTCCGATTTAGGTCGTGTTGAACGAGGTCATTATGACCATTTTTTTATCTACCCTTTCCGCAATTTCATATTGCGTAGTTAAGAAATCTTTCAAAAAGTAACGATTTTTCTGGTAATGCAGATGTGTATATATTTATCAGAATGGGGTCCCAATTGTCTGTGGGAATATTCTGTGTCGCTAGAACCGACAAGCAATTTGAAACAGTCGATTGAAGTTTTATAAATTCTTCACTTGTTTCTTTCTGCATTTTTGGTAAATTCATTAATATTGTCACTTGTTTGCCGACTCATATTCTGTCGTTCTCGTAACTAGCTTTTAGAGCTTCCCAAGCATAATTGAAGTTTTCGTCATTAAGAGCGAACTGTTTGACTATTACGCCTGCTTGTCCTTTTATTTTGTATCGGAAGTGATACAATTTTTGCCCTGGTGATAATTTTGGATGGTTTATGTACACGGCTGTAAACATGTCCCGGAAGGACTGCCATTGTTCATAACTACCATGAAAAATTTCAGTGCTGGCACCGAGAGGTGGATGCCTGAACCCGCCTCTTGGCTTTGAACTTTTGGCAGCTCTAATCTCGGTTGTGGAGTAGGTGCAATTGCTTTAATTAATTTCAATTGATCGGAGATCATAGCTTTCGTCTCTTCGTACTGGTGTAAGCACTTTTCACAATTGGCGTATGCTGAAGATTTGAAATTTTCAGATAGATCTTATTCGTCAGATTCTACAATTGTGTCATACGCAGCTAGGAGACGTGTCCAGAAATTGCCAAGATTTTCTTTTTTGATTTCTAATACCGATTCAGAATTGTCTTGAAACAGTGAAGATGAAAATCAAATGCAGTATCGAATTGGACTGTCACTCTCAGCAATAAACTTAGTATATGAGATATCTTTCAGCTTTTTTTGTTTTGTAGCACCTTGCTTTGAGCATGTAGCTTCAGCAGGTGTACATGGGCTATTTTCTTCAGAAATCATTGTTTGTACTTTCAGATATTGTATCGATTTAGGTTCCTTAAAATCTCCGTTCATTTATATAATATGAGAAAAAATGCTCTCAGTGTACTTCTGATAATAATAAATACGTGTGAAATCTTTAAGATAAAAAGTTTTTATTTTTGTTATATACGCAATGTATCAAATAACGAACGCGTATTTCATTTTCCTTGTTCCCGGTGCTTATGTATTTAGCTATTAGTTTCTTCTTGTTTTTTTTATATTTTATTTAATGTTTCGTATTCGTTAGTAAATACTTGCGTATACGAGCGATAATGCAAAAAGGAGAAAAAGGTTGATGACCCTTTTATATGAGTCTGTACGATATGTGTGTGTTTATGTGCACACGTAAGATGCTGGATAAAAATTTATTTTTTATACTCTCGCAACAATGTTGCTAAGGAGAGTATTAAAGTTTTGTTCACATAACTGTTGTTTGTAAGTCCTAAAACTAAAAGAGTCAGATATAGGGTTATATATACCAAAGCGATCAAGGTGACGAGTAGAGTCGAAATCCGGATGTCTGTCTGTCCGTCCGTCCGTCTGTCCGTCCGACCGTGCAAGCTGTAACTTGAGTAAAAATTGAGATATCATGATGAAACTTGGTACACGTATTCCTTGGCTCAATAAGAAGGTCAAGTTCGAAGATGGGCAAAATCGGCCCCCTGCCACGCCCACAAAATGGCGGAAACCGAAAACCTATAAAGTGTCATAACTAAGCCATAAATAAAGATATTAAAGTGAAATTTGACACAAGTGATAACATTAGGGAGGCGCATATTTGAACGTAATGTTTTTGGAAAAGTGGGCGTGGCTCCGCCCCCTACTAAGTTTTTTGTACGTATCTCGGAAACTACTATAGCTATGTCAACCAAACTCTACAGGGTCGTTTTCTTCAGGTATTTCCATATACAGTTCAAAAATGGAAGAAATCGGATAATAACCACGCCCACCTCCCATACAAAGGTTATGTCGAAAATCACTAAAAGTGCATTAACCGACCAACAAAAAACGTCAGAAACACTAAATTTTACGGAAGAAATGGCAGAAGGAAGCTGCACTCAGGCTTTTTGAAAAAATTTAAAATGGGCCTGGCCTCGCCCACTTATGGACCAAAAACCATATCTCAGGAACTACTCTACCGATTTCAATGAAATTCGGTATATAATATTTTCTTAACACCCTGATGATATGTACGAAATATGGGTGAACTCGGTTCACAACCACGCCTTCTTCCAATATAACGCTATTTTGAATTCCATCTGATGCCTTCTCTGTATAATATAAAGTACATTAGGAACCAATGATGATAGCGGAATAAAACTTTACAAAAATACGGTATTTGAAAAATATGTAAACGACGTATAATGAAATCTCGATTATCACTTTATCATGCGAGAGTATAAAATGTTCGGTGACACCCGAACTTAGCCCTTCCTTACTTGTTTTTATTTGCAATCCTGCTTGCTTGTGCTTTAACATGAACAAGGGGTATTGCTGGACAGGTGCCGATTCGATCTTTGAATATATGTGTGTGTGAACACTTGAAAATGCTAATAAGTATGTATCTGATTTTTTCTACCAATTCTTAATTTTTTTTTTGTTTTATTTTGACCGTATATTCTTTTATTTTTAATTAGCAAATTTTAAAATTTTTTAATAAATTAAAATTTCGCATTTACCGCTTTATTTTTTCTAAATTTTGTAGTTATTTTCGATAAGTTGTGAAATTTTAATTTTATTTTGTACCCTATGTACGTTGTATATACCGGTATACCCAAATTGTATGCCGTATGTATGTGTGTATATTATTCGCCGTACGGATATCACGGGAATAGAAAATCGGTGAAGTGCAGGTATGCACTTTTTGTAAATTTGTAAAATTTTAACAATGCTGTTTATACATACACGTGGGTGTATGTTGCATTAATTTTGTTTCCCACTTTGTTTCGTTATGTAATATAGTTATGTACATAAGTAAGTAGTGACTATAATTACTTTTTGCTCAATCCTGCTTATACTGTTGAGTATAAGGGGTATTACCGGAAAATGTTGTCAAGTGAATACTTGAATTCTTATACTCTCGCAACAAAGTTGCTAAGGAGAGTATTATAGTTTTGTTCACATAACGCTTGTTTGTAAGTCCTAAAACTGAAAGAGTTAGATATATGGTTATATATACCATAGTGATCAGGGTGACGAGTAGAGTTGAAATCCGGATGTCTGTCTGTTCGTCGGTCCGTCTGTCCGTCGGTCCGTCTGTCCGTCGGTCCGTCTGTCCGTCCGTCCGTCCGTCTGTCCGTCCGTCCGTCCGTGCACGCTGTAACTTGAGTAAAAATTGAGATATCATGATGAAACTTGGTACACGTATTCCTTGGCTCCATAAGAAGGCTAAGTTGGAAGATGGGCAAAATCGGCCCACTGCCACGCCCACAAAATGGCGGAAACCGAAAACATATAAAGTGTCATAACTAAGCCATGAAAAAAGATATTAAAGTGAAATTTGACACAAAGGATCGCATTAGGGAGAAGCATATTTGGACGCAATTTTTTTGGAAAAGTGGGCGTGGCTCCGCCCCCTACTAAGTTTTTTGTACGTTTCCCGGAAACTACTATAGCTATGTCAACCAAACTCTACAGGGTCGTTTTCTTCAGGTATTTCCATATACAGTTCACAAATGGAAGAATTCGGATAATAACCACGCCCACCTCCCATACAAAGGTTATGTTGAAAATCACTAAAAGTGCGTTAACGGACTAACAAAAAACGTCAGAAACTCTAAATTTTACGGAAGAAATTGCAGAAGGAAGCTGCACCCAGGCTTTTTTTAAAAATTGAAAATGGGCGTGGCCTCGCCCACTTATGGACCAAAAACCATATCTCAGGAACTACTCTACCGATTTCAATGAAATTCGGTATATAATATTTTCTTAACACCCTGATGATATGTACGAAATATGGGTGAAATCGGTTTACAACCACTCCTTCTTCCAATATAACGCTATTTTGAATTCCATCTGATGCCTTATCTGTATAATATATAGTACATTAGGAACCAATGATGATAGCGGAATAAAACTTTGCACAAATACGGTATTTGAGCTGAGGTATTCCTTGTGGAAAAATTGACGTGATCGGACTATAACTTTTCAAGTTCCCTGATATCGAACACGAAGAATTCCGTGCCTAACCTAACCTAACGGTAATCGATTATCACTTTATCATGCGAGAGTATAAAATGTTCGGTGACACCCGAACTTAGGCCTTCCTTACTTGTTTTTTATAAAGTTTGTATGTTTGGGTACGCAAATGTAAGCATAACTAGGCCTTTTATCAGATATGTATATGCGGGTATATATAGTATAATTATACATATATTATACTACTATATACTGTTGGATGTACATATGTACATAGTATACCAAACAGTTTTCGGTTTCCCGGAAATCAACCGTAAGTACAAAGAGTTTGGTAGCAACCGTTCTATTAAAATTAACAGGATAGGATACAGTCTTTAGAAAGATAAACTGCAACTTTCAACATACATATTTATATGCAAATAAGGACAAATTTTTATACTCTCGCAACAATGTTGCTAAGGAGAGTATTATAGTTTTGTTCACTTAACGGTTGTTTGTAAGTCCTAAAACTAAAAGAGTCAGATATGGGGTTATATATACCAAAGTGATCAGGGTGACGAGTAGAGTCGAAATCCGGATGTCTGTCTGTCCGTCCGTCCGTCTGTCGGTCCGTCTGTCCGTCCGTCCGTCCGTGGCCAAAACCATATCTCAAGAACTACTAGACCGATTTCAATGAAATTCGGTATATAATATTTTCTTAACACCTTGATGACTTGTACGAAATATGGGTGAAATCGGTTCACAACCACGCCTTCTTCCAATATAACGCTATTTTAAATTCCATCTGATGCCTTTTCTGTATAATATATACATTAGGAACCAATGATGATTGCGGAATAAAACTTTACACAAGTACGGTATTTGAAAAATATGTAAAAGAATGAAATTTCGATTATCATTTTATCATGCGAGAGTATAAAATGTTCGGTGACACCCGAACTTG
Source organism: Bactrocera tryoni (assembly GCF_016617805.1). Taxonomy (NCBI): domain Eukaryota; kingdom Metazoa; phylum Arthropoda; class Insecta; order Diptera; family Tephritidae; genus Bactrocera; species Bactrocera tryoni. The sequence goes on along the minus strand of NW_024396366.1, from coordinate 10,058,915 downwards.
GCCCTTCCTTACTTGGTTTTCGGTATTTTTATACCCTGAACAGGGTCTATTAAGTTTGTCACGAAGTTTGTAACACCCAGAAGGAATCGTCGGAGACCCTATAAAGTATATATATAAATGATCAGTATGTCGAGCTGAGTCGATTTAGCCATGTCCGTCTGTCTGTCTGTCTGTATATATACGAACTAGTGCATCAGTTTTTAAGATATCGTTTTGAAATTTTGCAAACGTCATTTTCTCATCAAGAAGCTGCAACAATGTTATTTCCGAAGAAATTGTTCAGATCGGTTAACTATAGCATATAGCTGCCATACAAACTGAACGATCGGAATCAAGTTCTTGTATGGAAAACTTTCACATTTGACAAGATATATTCACGAAATTTGGTATATGTTATTTTCTAAGGCAACAATGTAATCTCTAAAAAACTTGTTCAGAACGGTTGACTATAGCATATAGCTTCCATACAAACTGAACACATAGTTACTAACAGAAATGCACCTGTGAAGGGTATTTAGCTTCGGTGCAACCGAAGTTAACGTGTTTTCTTGTTTTTTATAACTGCACACACGAGTTACGTTTTTCTTATTATTGTATGTTTTTTTTGATTTTGTTACCACAACACGGAACCGTTTGAGTCCGTTTTTCAAACAGTTTTTTATATATATATGTATAACACACATTTTATTTCAATATATATTTATTTTTCTTGAAAATTTTTTTTCTTTTGTTTTTATATATAGTATACATATGTATGTGTCACCTTACTTTAACTTTGCCGCTTGAATCTTTTTTTCCAATTAGAGCCTTTTTTTGCGGCTTGAAGGACCAATGTTTGAATAGGTGCCCACCTCACTCATCTCATTTAGCCACAATGTTTATTATTAAGTTTGTCACGAAGTTTGTAAGACCTAGAAGGAAGCGTCGGAGACCCTATTAAGTAAATATACAAATGATCAGTATGTTGAGCTGAGTCGATTTAGTCATGTCCGTCTGTCCGTCTGTCTGACCGTCTGTATATATACGAACTAGTCCCTCAGTTTTTAAGATATCGTTTTGAAATTTACAAACGTCATTTTCTCTTCAAGAAGCTGCTCATTTGTCGGAACTGCCGATATCGGACCACTATAACATATAGCTGCATTTTAAAATGAACGATCGGAATCAAGTTCTTGTATGGAAAACTTTTATATTTGACAATGTATCTTCACGAAATTTGGTATAGATTATTTTCTAAGGAAACAAGGTAATCTGCGAATAAATCGTTCAGATCGGTTAACTATAGCATACAGCTACCATACAAACTGAACGATCGGAATCTTGTGCTGGTATGGAAAACTTTTGCATTTGACGTGGTATAATCACGAAATTTTGTATAGATTATTTTCTCAGGTAACACTGTACTTTTCGAAGAAATTGCTTCGATCGGTTAACTATATCATATAGCTACCAGACAAACTGAACGATCGGAATCTAGTGCTGGTATGGAAAACTTTTGCATTTGAGGTGGTATCTTCACCAAATTTGGTATAGATTATTTTCTAAGGCAAAAATAAAAAAATAAAAGTTTGAAATTTACCACTGTTTGTAACAAGCCTATTTCTTTAAACACCAATAAAACTAACGGTAAATACATTTTTGGTCTATCCCATTCGTAGGGGCTACGAAAGAAGTGAGACAATAGAAACACACGGACTGTGCAGTGGAAATAGCTTAACAATTAGCTCTTATAATAAATTAAATTGCGATATAAAATCGTGTTTAATCCCCATAGATCGAAATGAGTATTGATAATAAAGGCATATGTTATATAACAAAGTAGTTTTTATGCAATAATATATTGTTTTATTATTTTAAAACAATTGTTTTATAAGTGCCTTTTTAAGTGGTATGTTTTTCCTTATACATCGATTTAAGGTATACAAAACATTGTGATTCCTGTCTCGCCATTAAAGAATCAAGTTTGTGTATATTAGTTGATGTTTTCTATGTCTATGCTTTTGATTTCAGCTGCAACTTTTTGCAACTTTCTTTGTTATTCATATTATTCTACCAGGCATGCGATTTTTTGTGTGTTATTTTTTATAATTTTTTGTATTTACGTGTACGTATATTCGTGCATATTTTATTGTTTTTTATGTTTTTGTTTTCTTCATACATATATACACATATTTGATCTTTGGTTTTCATTTTATCATTTTCTCACTTTTATGAAATGTTTGTTTTATACGTACTTTTATTTAGGCACATCATATCGGTGTAAACTTTCACGCCTATATAATTTTGAATTTTGGTGTTTAGAAAATGTGTGAAGAAATATCATTTGTCACCGAAATTTTATAAAGCTTCATTATTTACTTATTAGAAGCTTCGTTAACAAAAAACTTTATATTAACTTTTAAAAAGTTTCAAAGGAAAATCAGTTATCCCGAGCCAAGGTCTCAGAATCTAATGTTGAAGTTGAGATAAAAAAATTATTGGAGCACATTGCGTCAGAAATATAATTAATGAACGGAATGAGTCCTCTAATCACCTATTATCAAAAGGAATATGTGGCTATGATGGCAATTCCGGTCAGAGCGAATATAAGCAGAAATTTGAAAATAATAATTTGGAAGGCAATAATTTATTTGTCACGGCATATGTCCCTGTATAACTTTGAATAAAATCGCAAAATGATGAAGAGCACAAGCAAATTTGGAAAAACTGCAGACCCACCTCCGTCCATCCGCTATTGCCGTCCTGTTCGAATTCAATTTCTAAAGGAATTAGTTTAATAAACCCTAAATGCTATAGATTTGCGCTAGATCCTGCAAAGGAATTAACTTCAAAATATTTCTGGTATTATCTTCCTTCGTCAGTCCGTAAAATTTTAATTCACGCTCCTGATGTTACTCACTATGCACCAGTTTTAATCGTAGAGCTCTCATAAGACGTTAAGATGTATCGACTCCATCATACATGAAAGAACTAACGGATCGCTACAAATCAGGACCTTCTGAACCGATTACCACCACCAGTCAAAAGTAAATCAATTTTATTAAAATGAGTTTTTGATTTAGTTGAATAATATTCAAACAATTCCTTTTTTCGTTTATCAAATTTCTTAAGAAAGAAAATTTAGAAAATGTGTGAAGAAATATCACTTATCTACGAAGCAAATTTAATAAAGCTTCATTATTTACTTATTATAAGCTTCGTTAACAAAAACCAAAAAAAAAACAAAAAACTTGATATTAATTTTTAAAGTTATCTTAAGCGAATAAAGGTCTTAGAATCTGATGTTGAAGTTGAGATAAAAAAATTATTGGACCACATTATCTTGTTCCTTAGATTTTGTAGGAAATTTACTGCTCTATAAAAATGGTCTCCTCTGATTTTTCGATTAAGTTAAGCGTTTACGAGATATTTATCGTCAAACATCAATGCATATTAAGGTGGATCAAAAAAAAAATTTTTTTTCGTTTGGTACTCTGAAAATAAGTTCCTAGACAATTCTAAGAAAGCCTCTCCAAAAACCTATAAGTTTCATCATTCAAATGATTTTTTTCATTGAGTTATAAAATTCATAAGAAATAAAAATTTTCCCAAAATTAATCAAACTTCAACCGTTAATATCTTTCAAACGGTTGGGTTTATGAAAAAATCGTGCAGACCTTTTTTGTAGAGCATTCAATTTCCTACAAAATCTAAGGAACAAGATATTTTTTCAAGTAGTTGGAAGCGAGATATTAATTTTTCTATCTTATAATAACAAAAAGTGAGTGTGCTTATGACCGCACGACTGAAGTGAAACTTCTTTCGCTCTATCTATATGTATATATATGAATGTGTGTGTGCAATATATACATGTACTAGCTGTTACCCTGTGCGTTTCGCTACACCTAAATCGATTAAAACTCTTAAGGGTTTTTACTTTGTGTTTTATTTATTGTTGTAAAACTGTTACTTATTTATAAAACATTTATAAAACATATTGGTATACAACATTTTTGGTTTTTCCACCTGGCACGTAAATGAATAAGCACCTTGGTGTTGCCACTCTCGAGCATGCGACGAACAATTGGCCGTGGGAGAAGCACGGTTCTTCCAAATTGACGCCGCACACTTGAAACGTTTGCCCTTGCGATTTGTTGATGGTCATCGCAAAGGCAAGACGTACTGGGAACTGCAAGCGCTTAAATTCAAACGGCATGTCCGTTGGAATCATAGGAATGCGTGGTAAGAGTACAACTTCACCTGCTGCCTTGCCATTTAGTATTGTTGCTTCAATAAAATTTGGCCACAATTTTTGACTGAAAGTCTTGTGCCATTACACAAAGTCGGTGGCTTCAGATTTCGTAGAAGTATAATGGGTGAACCGACTTTCAGGACCAAACGATGCGGTGGCAGACCGGGGGGATCCAAAGAATTCAAGAATTCATTTGGATAATTGACTACTTCATCTTGATTTAAAACGCTATCAATCGATGTACATATATGTTGGAGCTTCAAATGGCAAAATTGATTTCGTTGACGTGTACATTTTTCGGTGCCAATATTGCGCGTTCACTTAAAGCATCGTGGCATTGATAGTGTTGAATAATATTCGGAAATACACTTTCAATCAATTCTTTTTCGATTGTAAAAGTGTACAAAAGTTGTTCGGCAATGTGATCAAACCGGTATCATCGATTGGTATTTTGTCTTCGCCAATGTCCAACAACTGCTTCGAAAACGCCACTGCAGATCGATCATTTTGCAATTGGACTCGCATGTTGATGGTAAGAGTCAGCCTTTGAACATGTCTCCACAAAACTGACGATTTTAAACATACGTTTATTTCGTCGGCAGGAGTTGATCGAGGAATGACTGACAAAGTTTGCCGAAAATCGCCGGATAATAAGATTAATGCTCCGCCAAAAATTTGTTACTTTTGGCGTAAATCTTGCATTGTTCTATTGAATGCTTCTAATGACTTTTTGTTAGCCATTGGGCACTCATCCCATAGAACTATTCCAGCTCCTCGCAAAACTTTTGCCATTGTTGAATTCCTCGATATGTTGCACGTTGGTGTTTCAACGACTTGTATGTTCAACGGTAATTTCAACGCAGAATGTGCAGTTCGGCTGCCATCAAGTAGAGTAGCAGCGATGTCTGACGAAGCAATTGCCAGCGCAATTTTCTGCTGTGACCGTATAGTAGCAAGAATCAAAGAGATCAGAAACGTTTTCCCTGTACCACCGGGCGCATCAAGAAAGTAGAATCCACCGGCGTTATTGTCAACCGCTCGTATAATCTTATCATAAGCATTTTTCTGCTGAATATTCAATTTGGTAATGTTAGCTTGTATGAAAGCACGCAATTCATTGCAATCGTATTGTTGTTCACGTTGAAGCTCATGGTCAATGACTGGGCGCAGTACTTATTCGCAATTGTAAGGCACAGATCTTCAACCAATATCAAAGCAGAATTATACATTTGTAATGTACATATATAGCAAGCTGCGTCCGATGCTCGATTACGCGCCAAAATTAATAAGTCCTCGGTCATGCAGTCTTTGTACTTATTCCACAGTTTTTGCGTATTTGACGGAAGGCATGTAGGTATTATTATGGCGAATAGTACGCGTATTTGTTTTGGATGAGATGTGAGTGATGCGTCATGAAGTGCGGTGTCCCAATGCATATCATCTTCTAACAAATGTAATCGCTGACATGCTTCACGATACGTCGCACACAACTGACCGTCAACAGTTTTCATATCATCAAATGATCTTGGTCCGCGCACGTTGACTTATAGCAGACGCAAATAAAAACATTCGGCGTTGTTCGAATGGATGGTGTAAATGCGTCTTATGGCATCGGTTTTACGGGCATTTGGATAACCGTCAACACGCTCCCCTTGCTTTCGTCGTTGAAATGTTTTCGATGATGGATTCCAAGTGAAATATTGTGGTATTTCGGAATATAGCAATGTTCTTGCAAATTCATCGTTTTCAGACAACTCGAAAAGGTAGTTAGTGTTGTCCCCGGTGGTCGTGCTAGAGTATGCATATTTGAAGTACATAAATAAAAATGGAAAAATTAACCTAAAACTACATCTTAAACTATGTATTTTACCCACACACGCATATGCAATAAGACCCACCAACAGTGTATTTGCGAACCGCATGGAAGCACTTACGAAACAATAACAATACTAACATGCTTTGTGTGTGTTGCACGGTCAGCAGAAAACACAAAATCGGTTCGAATAAATGTAGTAAATCGATGGAATTAAATCTGGAAAAAACACACAATGTTGAAACACTTTTTTTTACACACACCGCGCATTTTCAAGCGACAATCGAACCGCATGGCATCACATATGAAACAACAACAATACTCACTTGCTTTGTGTTGTACGCAGAATGTTAATCACGTTGAAATCTGAGAAAAATACACACAATGTTGAAACATTTTTTTTGATACACTCAGTGCATTCGGAACACTTATGTACGTTCTGTATGTCTTGTTAGCTTGACAGTCATCCATAGAAAGAACGAATGGCAGGCAAAAACGATGTCAATGTTTTTTATTAATTGTAAACATCCGCCAGTTGTTTCGTTTTTTTTTTTTTTTTTTTTTTTTTTTGCACAACGTGCAATGATACACACATTAAATTTCTTATGTGCACCCTCCAAACAGACCCCAATCACCCCTGAAAATTTCATTGAAATCGGGCAAGCCGTCTAGGAGGAGTATGCGAACAGGAAGTTTTGCCACTTAATTTTATATATATAGATGCACATATACATATATTAATTTCCTACAAATATTTAAATTTATTTTATGTTTTCATTAGTAAATTAATATTTTTGCATAGATTTTTTATTTTTTTTTTTCATTGTTTTATTCGTTATTTTCATTATATCAGTAATTAGTGTGGTTGATTGTAAAACCGAGACAATAGGCTTATGATACGAGAAATACGATACATATATTTTAGAATTAAAATTAGACAGAAATCTAGAAAAAACTGCATCGATTGTTGTTCCATGTCTTGTAGTTAGCTCATTACGGTCATTATTCATTTGTAATTCTAATTTATCTCGTAGAAAGTTTATCAAGAGTTGTCCATCTTCGGATGCGAAATTGATATTGAAATCTCCTGCTAAGATTAGTGGCAACGTATGATAGTTTTTTCCTAGTTCTTCAGAACCTTCTCGACCATAAATCATAAGTCTTCTGTATATAAACTTTATGATATTATTAACTGTGTTATTGGGCGAAATGTAAACAACTACCATTATTATCTATAGTGAGATTTCCATCATTAACTTCCATTTGAATATTGTCATGTTCAATCACGATGTCACCAATTATTTGTAATGGTAAACCTCTACAATTAATAAGTATTTTATAATTTACGGATTAGTTAAATTTTATGTTATTCTATTTTAAAACTTTGCTGAAGTAAATTGTAGAAACGTGAGGCTAAAATACGGAAGAGTAACAAGGAAAAAGCGAGAGAAAAAGAGAAAGAGAGGCAAGAAAAGGACAGAGAATCAAACGCGTCCCAATGTCGAGAGCAGAATGCCGCACATTAGTAGAGGGAGAAAATAGTCAAGGACAAAGAAACAATGCATATGACGCTATGACGCTCTTGTCTTGAATTTGTTGTCACACACTTTTTATGCACAATTTCCGTACGTAATTTCTTCTTAGTTGGTGGTCCTAAAGCACCGCTTTGATACTCGGAGTCTGTGTCACTTTTCTCCATAATTTGTTGTTATTTACCCGAAAATTCACATAACATAAACTTTAAAATAAATTTACAATTTTATTCACTTTAAACATAAAATATTGAATGTATTGAACAATATTAATTCATAAAATTGTTCAAAACGTAATAAAATTACAGTAAATTACAATAAAATAACCAAACTATCACCGTTCGCGTGTACTGAAGTATACACATATTTCATTTCCCAGCTGTAAGAGAAAGAAAGAAAAATGTGCGCGCGCACTGCTCACGCTTGCCTATATCCCCCACCAATTACCGTTCGCCTCGCCTGATCACACTTTTCGTAACGCGTTCCTCAGCTTACTCCCCAAGCCAAGCGCGCGTAAAGAAGTTTCACTTCAAAAATAGAAAACTGTATGTAGGAGGACCTTCCCGTTACAATTAAGAACTCATATTTAGAGAGGCTTTCTTAGAGGTGTCTAGAAACCTATTTTCCGAGTACCAAACGAAAAAAAATTTTTTTTTTGTATCACCCTAATGTACATACCTTATTTGTGGGGATAGACAAGGTACATATATATAATATGTAGATTGCCATTTGTAAATAAATACGGATGACGTAATCATCATCCAGACCTCTCTGCTCCCATGTCATCCAAAATGAAGCAAAAAATCCATTGTACATAATCTTATAGTTTATGTTCCGTCGAAAGCCCTACAGAAATTTAGAGAGTGTCAAAAAATCCTTGCTAAATCTTTAAGTAAACTTAATAACTTTATTATAAAATGTGTTATTCTTTAATTTTTATAACGAACTGAATTTAAAACAGAACTTATGGCAGGACTTAGTAATTATATATGTGGGATGGCAACTCTATCCTGAGCGAGCTGACTCAGCGAGCTGTTGCATCATCTCACTGATTGGACGAGTAATAGACGAGACGGCGAGCGCGACGGATCGAGCGTTAAAATTACTTGTTGACATTGTTACTTTTGGACTTTTAATTAAAATACATTTTCGTGTTAAAAATAAACTTAAAGCCACTTTTGAATAAATTAAAAGCTATATTTAAAAATAAACTTAAAAGCTATATTGAAATAAATCAAAATCTACATATATGTATGTAAAGTATGTTATATTTATATTTGCTTCTATTCTATTCACCTTTCTGTTATCAGTATTATTTGCGATTAGTTAAATAAAGACCATTATTAAGGTTTAAGTAGAAAGTACGAAAGAAACAGTATTTGCTATATATAATTTACTTTATTCACTTAAAAATATTAATTGCAGATTGATATAAATGACGTGATTAGCAACATTAAAATATTTGCGTTACTTTCTGATCCGGGAAAACATAGTGGTATTTCCGCGTTTACGAAGTATTATTATGAGCTGGTACAAATATTAAAGGATCATATCAACTTCAGAATTGAATTTCGTGTTGCTCGTGGCTGGGCAGGCAGGTTGGCTAACACAAGCTACAGGCTTGGTTTCTTGGGTATTATGGCTCGGAATGAAGCTGATGTTGGAGCTTCCGGCACATTTAATCGAATTAACCGTTTCTCAGATTTTGATATAATACATCAAGGTTGGAAATTTGAAACTGCATTTATATACCGTGCGTATGCACCGGAACTAAGTTTCCAAATAAAAGGAGACAATTTTTTGATTCCGTTTAAAAGAGAAGTTTGGCTTGCAATTATATGGTTATTTGCAGTTATATCCTTAGTATATTGGCTTCTTAGTAATGTAAATTTAAAATTGCAATTGAAGAATAATAAACAATTACTGAATGCAAGGTGTCTGCATTATGTAAAAACTGAGTTAACACAAGAAGAACATAAAAGAGCATATGGTGAATACACAAATGATTATTACAGCTATAATTTAAGAGACACATTATCCGTCAGCAATATTTTTTTAATCATCATAGCCGCTATTTGTCAGCAGAGCATAATTTCTCTTTCGCGATCATCTGCGTTAAGAATCTTATATTTTGTGATTTTTATAAATACTCTTTTGATATATAATTACTACACGTCTTCAGTTGTTTCTGGATTATTATCTTCCTCTTTACAAGGACCAACGAATATAGATGAAATAATTACCAGTTCACTTAAAGTATCTTTCGAGGATATAGGATACTATAAGGTTTTATTCAGAGTAAGTCATGCACTTCTAAATGTTTGTTTTTAAGTTATATATCAACAAATATTTAAATATCATATCTCAGTTTATTTTTATTACTTTAATTATAATTGTTCATAATTCCAGTACGAAAATGGTTAAATAAAATTTAACAACATATATGTGGATTGGAACAAGCATCAAACGATCGATTATATCATTTGGAGATCCTGTTTAGACAGAAACATTGCTTTTACATTTGTTTGGGTAAATATTTTTGGGGTACTCACAACGTGTCATAAAGCATCGTAAAATCATAAAATCATAAATCTTTATACTAGTTTAAAACATTTGTTGTTGGATTGCATCCTAAAATTAGTTTACGCAAATAAAACTCTGAACGCTATGTTTTTGGATCGTTATAACTTATAACTTTTTGAGACTCTGTGAAACCCCTAATTTATTAAAAGTAATTTTTGCCGCTTAGGACCGTATATAAACTGCTACTCTCTTTAAAAATTGTCTAATAATAGTCCTATTCAAAATATTGTCGACGCTAGAGGGGAAATAGTGGCCAATTATGTGGCGTTTGAAACACCACATTTAATATAAAATTACAGATTATTTACTAAGATAACTCAAAAGACTTCTTCACTTGTTGGCGTCTGTACAAGAAGTGACGCTTCTTAAAACTAAAAGCTTAGAATTCAGTTGAAACTGTAAATTTCCAAGAAGAATATAAAGAGAATGAAATAAAAGAATAACTGGAAAACAGTGCTGCCAGATGTGATACGTCTTGTCTGTGTGCCTACAGTACTCCCCCTCAAATAAAGTCCTGCTGGACTTTTTTAAGGTTGAGTTCCTTTACTAGATCCTAGTCCGGGTGCTTGGTGCAGTTGGTGAGAGTACGGCTGTGCGGCTGTGCGACGTACTCTTGTCACTAGCCAATTGGTATGGTTAAGTGGTTGTTGTGCAGTTCTCGGTTATTGCTTATGTGTAACCGTCCCTGTTGCACATTCTTTCGGTCCTTATATAGTAGATTATTATCAAAACATCGCCACTGGAACACTCTGGCAACTACGAATTTCACTGTCTCGTTGGTTGTAGCAATCTATCGTCGATTATGCATTTTTTTGGCAATCTTGTTTGCCACAATTTTTTTTGTATACCTTTCGTTTGTTTTAAGATAACGTTATTTTGATGCATTTTGTTTAAGGTGGTTTTGATACATTATGTTTAGTCGAAGATAAGGTTTTTTTTTGATATATTGTATTCACTGAAATATGTTGTGTTGATATTATTTGCTAAGGATATTTTACGAGTACTTAACATGTTCCCTAAATCTGCCCTGTCTTAAAATGAAACAAATCAAAACTTCGTCGCTGTAGTTTTTTTCTTGTACTATTATTAGTATTATTCTTCCCAGGAAAAGGGAAGCATCACGTGACATCTAAAAGTGTGGATAAATCTATCGTTCTCTTTTTAAGAAAAAAAAGAGCTGAAAAAAAATTGTTTGAAAAGGGATTAGATAATTAGCCAAATACAATATTCGCCAAATTCCAGAGATGTGGCATATGACGCAGATGTATTTTTATCAAACATCTACTTTCAAAATCTGTCATTGAAAAAATGTTGTATTGGGCGCAGCACAACATCAAGCATTTTAATTTTACAGATGTTTCAACTTTTGTATATTCAACCGCTTGAGACGTGTTTGGCTAAGAAAAGGGCAAACATTTAGGCGTCTCTTGCTCTTACCCACACCAAGTGAAGCACAATGCGACATTTTGTCTTTTTGTCTCGCTTGGTGTGCATTGCAAAATCGGATTCGGACGATGAAATTGTGCCAGTTCTATTTTCACTAATTGAGTTTTGTGAACGAATTTAAAGAAATAAAAGAGAATGGTGGATGCATCCGTACAACCAGAAGCGCGATTCAAAAAATATTATCACAAATTTGATTTCTGAACTGACAATGCATCTGAGAAAATTTTGAAATTTCACAAGGATGCAAGTGTCAATATTCGAATATTTGCTGTCTTTAAGAAAACATCATGTCGTCCGAACGGACGAAAACACTCCAGCTCTGAAAGTATTCGACGCAGTACCCGCCGGGGAAAGCAGAGGAACAGGAAGACCTCCACGCCATTGGAAGGACCAGGTGGAGAAGGACCTGGCTGCGCTTAGAATCTCCAATTGGCGATACCTTACGAAAAGAAGAAACGACTGGCGCGCTGTTGTTAACTCGACTATATCCGCATGAGCGGTTTCCACGGCAGTAAAGAAGCAGAAGAATAAAACATTTAATTTTTAAGCAAAATACAAACTACCGCAAAAGCATAACTCTTGCGGAAAGATTAATTATACCACTACTCTAAGTAAAACAAATTTATTTTTAAACTTTAAATAAATGTATTTTTAATTCAAAATCCTTTCTTTGGTACAATTTTACTTTGATCAATATGAAAAATTTAATTATTAATTATACAAATATTTATTTGTATTCATATACTATATTAGATAATTCCATGGCCGACGATGACGTTGAGGTACTTAAATATTAATTTTTTTCTTCTTCTTGAAATTGATTCATTTTATTTATCATATGCATTCTGAATAGTCTTTGCCTTTTGCTGGAGAGTTTTTCATAATCAGACAGCAAACTTTCAAAAAATAATTAATTTCCATTTTCTTTTAGTTTCTGCTTCGTTTTGGAGTTTAGGAACTCAATCATTGGTCCTGCTATCATCTCAGATATAGATATCTTACCCTTTTTCGCAGGTATTGGACTACTTTTCTCAGTACTTACTGCATCGGTAAAATCATTTTGCGACATGTCGGTAGTTTGTTCTTCGACATCAGGGCTATTTACAGTTAATTACTGCTCATTTCACGATGCTAATGTACAAATTCTTTTAAAAGCCAAGTACCTCTTCCGCTTCTGCTTACCGCTCGATCCAGATGGTTTGTTTTTCCTTCCCTCAAATACCTCGAATATGAGTTCCGTAAATTTGTCCATTTATTTTTCCATGTTGCTGCTGCAAGATATAAAATTTGGAATTTTTAAATTGTGGTGGGAATACAAAAATTGCAATTAATTAAAATATAATTTCAGGTATTTGGCAACTGGGGCAATCATTTAATCATCATTTGAAAACATCGAAATTTTTTTTTTCATAAATTGACTGTATACTCGTAGAAATAGTATAGAATTAGTCCCGAAGGTCAACAGGACCGAGCAGCATGTATAAAAGAGTGAGGAGGGCTGTGGAAAATTCGGCCGCTCGAATGCCTTCGGTAGCGGCAGCTACTGAGTGCCTTTGGTTTGAAATGATTTTTCTCCGAACCACTTTTTTTCGCATGGATGACACTCTCATTTCAAAACTATTGCACTTATCGATATGAACCAAACGGCATTTTACTCTTTAGATGTCTGGCTATGGCCTCAAGCAGAACCAGAAATATTCATTATTATTTAAAAAAGTTATAAACAATTAAAAGTGAAAAAAAAGGTTTAAAAAAATTCGAAAGTCCCCAATTTTGTTTTTTTTTTATTGAAAATGTTTCATTCTGCTTGAGGCCGTTTTGTTTTTTGCTTTCAGATAGTTCTTTTCCAAGAAATGATGTCATCCATCTACGAATCGGGTGAGTTTCAGCAGCCATTTTCAGGACCGCCATTTTGAAAAAAAATTAAAAAAAAATTGTTTCAAGTAATTTAATATATGTATGTACTTTCATATGTAAAAAAATTTATTACTCAACATGTTTTGTAATAAAAATAAAATGTATTGAAAAAAATTACGTTTTTTAGAGGAACCTGGTCGCTTTCGAATTTTTTTCGCTGTGAGGCTTTTACAATTGAAAACATTGTAATGGAAACCTGCAAAACTGTCTGGGAAATATTATCATCGATTTACCTTCCAAAACCCGATGTAGCGAAATGGCTTTCCATAGCGAATGCGTTTGAAAAAATGTGGAACTTTCCTAATTGTGCAGGAGCTATAGATCAGAGATGGGCAAATGAAATGTATGGATGTATTGGTAACCGCGAGCGTAAAGTGGCTACCATGGGACAAAGAACATTTGCAGTCAGTTGATTAACAAACAACAGCGAAGCAACATCGTGCGCCGCTTGATTGTTTTATGATACTATTTATGCGCGTACCTATATGTGTTTGTTCAAAATGAATGACAAATATTGCTTTATGATTTCCGATGCGGAGGCAAGCCTTATTTTTAAGCATGATTTCTCGAGAACTTCACAATTTCAACTTTATCTTAAAATTTCGGCTAACTAGTTTGCTAGTAAAAGTAGTCAACTTCCAATTTACCCCACCAAAGGTATCTGAAATTATAACATTTTATTTATGTTATACATTTCAAATGGGGCAAAAATATACTAGGGCATAAAAAAACATCAACATACTTACTACCTATGTTACCTCGTTGCTGTCTGCAGCGCAACTGGCAGGAAAATCAATTCATTATCCCACAGTGCCAAACTGTTTTTTTCGCTCTCAATAGCGACTAAATTAAGAGCGTAAGAATACGTGTGCTGAGAGTAACTGCTCATGTGAGTCAAAACGCCCATGTATGCTATAGATGGAAAACACATAAGAATACAGTGCCCTCCAAAAGTAGGATCAGATTATTTTAATTATAAAAAATTTCATTCAATACATTTACAAGCTGTAGTTGATGCATGTGGGCAGTTTATTTGTGTTGATGTTGGCGGCTTTAGGCGAAATTGCTATAGTGGTGTTTTCAAACACTCTAATTTTGGAAAAAAACTTATTCAAAAACTATTGAATTTACCATATAACCAAAAGCTATGTCCAAAAAGCTGCGAATGCATACCTTTTGTTTTTGTCGCCGATGAAGGCTATCCACTTCTCACGAATGTTCTAAGACCTTTTGCACGAAGGAACTTGACAAATAAGCGAAGAATATATAATTACCGTTTATGAAGAGCAAGACGAGTCGTGGAATGAGCATTTGGTATGCCTGCAAACAAGTTTCGAATTTTTCATACAGAAATTTTTTTGTCTCATAATAAAGTAGAAACTATTATATTAGCTGTATTAAGTACGCTATCTAATTTTGTTTAGTTTTGTACTGTATATCTACAATTGACTTTCACTATATTTTTAAATACTTATCAACATTACATATGTATGTATGTATGTATGTACAAATCGTATAAATAAAATAAACTAAACTTACCGTCACTATTCATTTCTGTAGCTATTTCGTCCCATAGTTTTTCTGATATTAACTTATTTGTGTGATCTTTATCTTTGTAATTATGTATATATTGGGCTCCTTGCCTTGATCAAAAACACTAATTTCTTCGCGCCAATATTCGTTTTAACAACTTGTGTGCACAATAAAAGCACAAAGAAAATGCGTAATTTTGGCTATGAAAGCCAAAAGCTCAGCTATAAGCAACGAAACGTGTTTTTCTGTCGTGTCTTGTCTATTCCATTCGGTGTAGATTGCGCCGTAGCCCAGCACGAATGGATCAACAACAAAGACGGTTTTGTCGCATTTGGTGTGCTTTGGCTGTATGAAAATACATAAGAAGTTCGACAACAGCTCTTCAAACAAGTCAAAGCACGAATATGCGTTTTCGTTTCGTCTTGTTCGGTATGGGTTGTCACATATGAAGCTATGGGCAGTTGCGTATGAGACAAGAAAAACTATTTTGACTATCCCGGTGTGGGTACAGTCTTAATTGTTAAAGTGCATTACATATAGACCAATATACACCTGGTTTCGCTGCTTTAAAGACACTATATTTCTGAGAAATACTGAAAAAAATGTGTTCCAATTCCCAAAACGAATGATGTTATTTTGAAGCTCTATGACAATTCTAACAATTCTATAAAAACTATTTTTTTTCTAAAGGTGTTTTCCTACTATTGTAGATAATAAGCGGAATGAACTGAAAACGGTGATTTATTGCTATCATTAACAACCTTTCTACCACGGAAAGGAAAGAATTAAAAAAAAAGAAAATTTATCTTTTTTCTTAATAATTTATTGTGTTTCCATTATTATTAATAAGTACGAATGTTCGATTTGGCATTGAGTTGGTGTAATTTCTGGTATAAATAAAGCCCTTGTATAAATTTTTACCAACCATCCCCAGATGTTCTCAATAAGGACAAGCTGGCCATTCCAAAAGATCCATATTTTTACGTTGAAAAAATAAAGATTTTTGCGGATGACTGTGTTTTTAGGGTAGCAGATTTACTTCTAATACTTTCTGGTACTCGGAACTATTCGTTTGGCAAGAAGGAATCCCAACGATACTGTCCCAGAATTAAGCGCATTGTCTACCTGATGTCAGTCTTTATTCATTCGCGTGTTAATTTTTTTTCGGTCTAGTTTAGAATGACGAAGGAAGACATTACCACGAATATTTTAAAAATAATCCAGCGCAAATCTACTGTCCTGTTTGAATTCAATTTCAAAAGGAATCAGTTCAATCAGCCCTTAATGCACGGGTTAATTGAACAGATTCCTTTTGAAATTGAATTCGAACAGAACGGTGATAGTGGACGGAAGGGTATCCACTTCTTACGAATGTTCTAAGTCTGTGTGTCAAAAATGGGTTGAATCGGATCAATACTTCCCTTCGCTCCCGCGAGTTATCCCAATGAAAATAAGAGAGCGTGTTTTACTCATAACAGTGTGTAGGGTTTGTCCTTAAAGTAATAGGACTGAGTCGATTTAAAAAAAAATATTGAACCAATCGTTACAGTTCTCTAAAAACCTTCAAAAAGTCATGTGGTTTGCATTATTTGACATTTTGTCTTTTGTTGTGCTATTATTTTATATTTATGTTAATACCGAATTTTGTTAAGTACGTCCTTGTATTTAAAATTTCCCGATATGTGTATGGATATACTTTCTCAAATACATATCCTAAGTATAGAGTACACACATCTGCTATTCAAATGTCACCAACAATAGATGAAACTTTATTTACTTTTAAGCGCATCTTTTTGGTAAGCTCCTTAAACGTGCATTCTTATTATTGTCGCCCAAATATTCCAAGTTTCAGTGCCACTGAAAAAAGTTACAAACAAACAAGCAAACATCCGGGTTGTATGACGGCTGCGGAACCGTTGGCATGCCAGTCTTGGTAAGGTAGCTGTTCACAAGAAAGGCGGTGTGAGCCGGAGCGTTTTCGTAATGTAACTTCCAATCGGCAGTGTTGTCTTGTCGGACACGATTGACTCTTCGTTTGAGTTTCTTGAGGACTTCCACGTAAAACTTGGCGTTAACGGTTTGTCTAGGAGGAACAAATTCCTGATGGACGGTGCCTTTGATGTCAAAAAAGACAATGAGCATCGTTTTCATTTGCTCATTCATCAGCGACCTCTTCCCGACCCTACAAAAAGGCCTGGTGCCACCGAAAGACACCACTTCTTGCTAAAGCAATATCTGGGTAAGCCTGCTTGATCATATCAAATTTCTCTGCCGCTGATTTACCGAGTTTCACATAGAACTTTATCGCGTACCTCTACTCTAACGATCGCAGCATTTTCGGCTTGCCCCAGTCACAAAAACACATCGCGCATAAATGTTTGTCCTGACTCCCCAGATGCTCGGAGACAACTGATCAGTCGCTCGTTCGCTTGCTAGGAACACCCTCTACCGTCGCGGCGAAAGAAAATTCCTTTCCGGACAAACCCTGTACCTTTCTGCCTAAAATAGATAAACTTGGGTGAAAACTTGGCCTAACCCCTATATTACTAATATTAGGATTTTTGAACATCCGGCTCACTTTACTGTATTGGTTTTACACCTTAAAGTATGAACACTCTGCTGCCAAACATTTTCAAACAAAGTACTAATCACTTTCACGATGGTTAAATAAAAATGCGCACGTATTTAATGTGTACAATAATTTTAAAATTTATTTAAAACTTATGAAAAATATAATGTTCTATTTGAAATCCGGCTACATGTATTATAGGTAAACCTGACCGCTGAGTGATCGGAGGAAGTGGGGTTTCAATAATACCAATGCGAAAATGTTGTTGAATCATGTTGCGTTCTGGCCAGTTTGGCACAACGAACGAAAGCTGCTCACAGCGCAGTATATAGCGGAATGTGTCTAAAACGAATGTACTGTATCTGCTCAGGGGACCATCCTTTTGCTGAGTGGGTTGATGTAGTGTGGTGAGTTGTGTTGTATACGAGTGTGATGTCATCGAGTATGGTAGTTTCCAATTCGTTCCCAGATGCAGTGTATTGGTGATCATGTGGTGCACACAGTGGTTTTGCTAGCGTCAGCCATTTTATCCAGGGTAAGGTGGAGAGGCTTATAGCCCTGGCAGACGAGCGAAATTAATACGCATTAAGCAACGCTAATGCGCATTGAAATTTTATGGTGACAGACGGCAGACTTGTGCATTTAGACAGCTGATTGTGAAATTTGTTTATTTATTTAAAAAAAAGAAGAGAAATAAAAATGAATAAGAGAAATTATTAATAGAAATTTTGGTATTTTTGGAAAATCTGTATAAATTTAACGAAAAAATACGTTTATTATTAACTACGTTCAAAGATAATAAAGTGAAATTAAAAGCAATAATTGATTGTAATGCGATAAAAGTGTGCGAAAAAGTTAAGAATGGAAAAATGGATAGCAAGCTGTGCATTGTTTGTTTTCTGCCTTCTAAAAATATTAAAATTAGTTTTTGTTAATATACTTGCGCATAATTTAATTAGCAATATAAAACTGCTTACCTCTGATGCTGCAAACGCAAAGGGGGCGGCAGAGTTCAAGCGACATCTGTCAAAAAATAGCAAAAATCGGCCATTTTTGACCAGTGTTGCCTACTCAAATTTGGTAAATTCAGCTAAATGCACGAAATTCTTGTGCATTACAAATTTGCATTAACATGGGCCAAATGCGCAAGTAAATGTAAATTAAGACCGCTAATGCAAATTAGCGCTGTCGTCTGTCAGGGCTATTAACTCATTTAAACATACTGGGCCCCCTAGGCAAACATTTTGCCTAGTATTACACGTATGTATGTATGTACCATATATGCGATGGCATGTACTTCTGGTAGAGTACCCGAGGGCGCAGAATACGTGTAAATGCTAAAAACGGTTATGGTTTCAAATATATTTGGTATGCATTTGATTTCGTTTCCTTAATAGAATTATTATTTGTGGTTTTATTTAAAATTTCTTTAACATCGGTTTGTTAAACTAGCTGTTTATTATTTGTCTTTTCTGTGTTATCGGCTTATAAAGGATAGTAATTTCACGCTTAGGAGGATGGGGTCATGTGTAGAAGTTCACGCAACTGAGGAAAGTTCTCTGATCGCCATTCACTTGGGAGTGGCCAGAAACGATTCTTTTACATATGACTCAAGCAGCTCACGACTTCCGGTCTTTGACCAAGTATCCTCTGGGTAGCCTAAGAACATCCGTTCGAAGGTGAGCTAAAGTGAGAAGGCGAAACATCCCCTGCATAGGGTTGTGCGCTGGGTTTGGGACCCGCCACGTAAAAAGCCTATCCCAATGAAAAGCGACAACAGCCTCGGATGAGAAACCCCTCTTTTGATGACAACCATGGCAAACGAAATAAGGACAACGATATCAGAGCATGAACCTGGAATGTCCGGTCCCTTAATTGGGAAGGTGCCGCTGCCCAGCTGGTTGATGTCCTCGTTAGAGTGAAGGCTGACATCACCGCCGTCCAAGAAATGCGATGGACGGGACAAGGACAGAGACGAGTAGGTCCTTGTGACATTTACTACAGTGGCCATATAAAGGAGCGCAAGTTTGGTGTGGGATTCGTGGTGGGAGAGAGACTCCGTCGCCGAATACTATCATTCACTCCGGTGAATGAACGTCTAGCCACAATCCGCATCAAAGCGTGGTTCTTCAACACATCGCTGATTTGCGCCCACGCCCCGACTGAAGAGAAGGACGATGTGACCAAAGATGCCTTCTATGAGCGCTTGGAGCGCGCTTATGAAGGCTGCCCCCGCCACGATGTCAAAATCGTGCTTGGCGACTTTAACGCCAGGGTGGGCAAAGAAGGTATCTTTGGCACTACGGTCGGTAAATTCAGCCTCCACGAGGAAACATCCCCAAATGGGTTGAGGCTGATCGACTTCGCCGGGGCACGAAATATGGTTATCGGTAGTACTAGATTCCAGCACAAAAAAATTCATCAAGCTACCTGGCTGTCTCCGGATCGCAAACTACCAACCAGATCGATCATGTTGTGATAGACGGAAGACACGTCTCCAGTGTTTTAGATGTGCGTGCGCTCCGAGGTCCTAACATCGACTCGGACCACTATCTTGTTGCAGCCAAGATTCGCACCCGCCTCTGTGCAACAAAAAACGCACGCCAACAAACACAAGGAAGGTTCGACGTCGAAAAGCTGCAATCACAACAGACTGCCGAACGTTTTTCTACTCGGCTTGCACTCCTGCTCTCTGAGAGCACTCATCAACAACTCGGTATAAGGGAACTGTGGGACGGCATATCAAACTCCTTACGTACAGCTGCATCCGAAACCATTGGTTTTCGGAAAGAGCAAAAGAACAGCTGGTACGACGAGGAGTGCCGCGCTGCAGCGGAGAGAAAACAGGCTGCCTACCTCGCAACGCTACAATCGACCACTACACGTGCGGGATGGGATAGATACCGAGAATTGAAGAGGGAAGCGAGACGCATTTGCGGACAGAGAAAGAAAGAGGCCGAAATGCGTGAGTATGAAGAGTTTGATTAGCTGGCCGACAGGGGTAATGCTCGAAAATTCTACGAAAAAATGCGGCGGCTTACAGAAGGTTTCAAGACCGGAGCATACTCTTATAGAACCCCAAAGGTGATATAGTGACCGATGCCCAGAGCATACTTAAATTATGGAGGGAACACTTCTCCACCCTGCCGAATGGCACAGAACGCACAACGCCAGGAGAAGGAGAACCCGATTCCCCAATCGATGACGATGGAGCAGACGTCCCATTGCCCGACCATGAAGAAGTTCGAATAGCAATTACCCGCCTGAAGAACAACAAAGCGGCGGGGGCCGATGGATTACCGGCCGAGCTATTCAAACACGGCGGCGAAGAACTGATAAGGAGCATGCATCAGCTTCTTTGTAAAATATGGTCGGACGAAAGCATGCCCAACGATTGGAATTTAAGTGTGCTATGCCCAATCCATAAACAAGGAGACCCCACAATCTGCGCCAACTACCGTGGGATTAGCCTCCCCAACGGCGCATATAAGGTTCTATCGAGCGTATTGTGTGAAAGATTAAAGCCCACCGTCAACAAACTGATTGGACCTTATCAGTGTGGCTTTAGACCTGGAAAATCAACAACCGACCAGATATTCACCATGCGCCAAATCTTGGAAAAGACCCGTGAAAGGAGAATCGACACACACCACCTCTTCATCGATTTCAAAGCTGCTTTCGACAGCACGAAAAGGAACTGCCTCTATGCCGCGATGTCTGAATTTGGTATCCCCGCAAAACTAATACGGCTGTGTAAACTGACGTTGAGCAACACAAAGAGCTCGGTCAGAATCGGGAAGGACATCTCCGAGCCGTTCGATACCAAACGAGGTTTCAGACAAGGCGATTCCCTATCGTGTGACTTTTTCAACCTGCTTCTGGAGAAAATAGTTCGAGCTGCAGAACTTAGTAGAGAAGGTACCATCTTTTATAAGAGTGTACAGCTGCTGGCGTATGCTGATGATATTGATATCATCGGCCTTAACACCTCGCGCCGTTAGTTCTGCTTTCTCCAGACTAGACAAGGAAGCAAAACAAATGGGTCTGGCAGTGAACGAGGGCAAGACGAAATATCTCCTGTCATCAAACAAACAGTCGTCGCACTCGCGACTTGGCACCTCACGTCACTGTTGACAGTCATAACTTTGAAGTTGTAGATAGTTTCGTCTATTTAGGAACCAGTATTAACACCACCAACAATGTCAGCCTGGAAATCCAACGCAGGATTGCTCTTGCCAACAGGTGCTACTTCGGACTGAGTAGGCAATTGAAAAGTAAAGTCCTCTCTCGACGAACAAAAGCCAAACTCTATAAGTCGCTCATAGTTCCCGTCCTGCTATATGGTGCAGAGGCTTGGACGATGTCAACAACTGATGAGTCGACGTTGCGAGTTTTCGAGAGAAAAGTTCTGCGAAAGATTTATGGTCCTTTGCGCGTTGGCCACGGCGAATATCGCATTCGATGGAACGATGAGCTGTACGAGATATACGACGACATTGACATAGTTCAGCGAATTAAAAGACATCGGCTACGCTGGCTAGGTCATGTTGTCCAAATGGACGAAAACACTCCAGCTCTGAAAGTATTCGACGCTGTACCCGCTGGGGGAAGCAGAGGAAGAGGAAGACCTCCACTCCGTTGTAAGGACCAAGTGGAGAAGGACCTGGCTGCGCTTGGAATATCCAATTGGCGCCACGTAGCGAAAAGAAGAAACGACTGGCGCGCTGTTGTTGACTCGGCTATAATCGCGTAAGCGGTGTCTTCGCCAATTAAGAAGAAGAAGAATTCCACGCCTGGCTCAGATGTGGCCAGAAATGGTACTTCTTAGCCCTGGACTATGAAATGACTATGAGGGATCCTGCGAGAGTGTGGCTGTGCATGGAGAACGGCTTCTATTGGAATTATAATTTGGTAATTTCCAGCTTTTTCTTTGTAAGTGGAATGTTCAAGTTGTACAACCGATTCCCATCAACTACCCTTATGAGAAGCGCTTATGTAGGTGCGATAAGAGCTACCTTTGCTTTTAGTATGTCTAGGAGTGTCACAGTATCGCATTGGGCATATAATGTACCCTTAACTATAATTTTGAGTATACATAAAATTATTTTTTTATATTTTGAAAATTATTAGGCACTAGTTTATGACAGGTGCCCATTTTTCGACTTTTTGAACTATTTTATTATATGTATGTAATATTTAAGCGCCTGTGCATTAATTTGGCAAATAGTAGGCTGCCACCGCATAAGGATTTTTCATGTTTGTTTTTTCATTATTGGCGAAAGCCATCCTGCGGGGTCGAAAAGTAATATGTATTTGAGTTTTTAAATTTGTTAGGCCGTTTTTTTTCTACCAATATGTGAGGTATTGGAAAATTCTGGCTCTAGTGGTAGTCGTACGACGTACCGGCCAATATTTGATCTAGTATTTGTGGCATTGGAGATGTCTTCACAATACTGTGAAGTTTGTTATACGAGCAAGTTTTGTTTGTTATACGAGCAAGTTTCTTAACTTTTGCAATTCCTTAATTGTGAATTAAGGTATTTGTTTTTATTAATCTCAACTTTAGTTGGTATGGTGGTAACTGATTCTGCAATTAGTCCGCTTTGTGTTTCGCTGTGCAGCGTTTGAGCCTTTGAGCAACATGTTGTCTCTTGGCAATTTTTTGAACTGTGGATTTCGGGATCTGCTTTTGCAATTAAACCCGTGTTTATTTTTGTGTAAGCGCTTCTTTGGAGTGAGATGGGATATCTGCTGTAATAAAGCATTGAATTGTGTCTTTTGTGACAATATAAGCAATGGAATTTGCTTTTGCAATTTGTATATGTATACGCATGTGACAACCAATTTGTGAAAAGTCTTTTTGACCTGACGAAATTATTTCGTTCATTGATCTTTAAGTTTTTAAACTTCTCGCAAGATATCAGTTTATGCCCTCTTGCGCATAGTTCGCATGACGTTTGTTTTTTCTGTTCGGATGTGAAAGATTGTGTTTTGTTAAGGCTTTTGTTTAAATTGATTTTGTTACTAACTTGGGGTCTATTGAAGCTTATATTGAGGTCGTGTTGAATTTTTTTTGTTCTGACTCTTTTTCTTCTACTCTTTCCGCAATTTTATATTGGGAGGTTAGAAAATCTTTCATTTGTCGCCACGTTGGGCACTTTTTTCGTGATGAGAGCGATTGCTCCCACAAAAGTAACGATTTTTCTGGTAATGCTGCTGTGCATATATTTACCAGAATGGGGTCCCAATTATTTGTGGAATAATCTGTGTCGATAAAACCGACCAACAATTTGAAACAGTGGATTGAAGCTTTATGAATTTTTCACTGGTTTCTTTCTGAATTTCTGGTAAATTTATTAGTATCATCACTTGCTTGTCGACCAATATTCTCTCGTTTTCGTAACGTGCTTTAAGAGCTTCCCAAGAAAAGTTGAAATTTTCGTCATGAAGAGCGAACTGTTGGCTATTACGCCTGTTTGACCTTTTGTTTTGTAATACAATTTTTGTCCTATTGTGTGTGATAGTTGTGGATGGTTTATGTAAATGGCTATAAACATGTCCCGGAAGTACGGCCATTCTTCATAACCTCCGTAAAATGTTTGTGTGTCACATGCGGGCATCTCGAGGTGGATGTCTGAACTTGCCTTTTGACTGTCTATTTGTGGCAGCTCTACTCTCGTATGTAGATTAGGTGCAATTGCTTTTATTAGCTTTAATTGATCGGAGATCATAGCTTTTGTTTCTTCGTACTGGTTTTCATATATGGCGTAAGCAGATAATTTAAAATTTTGTGATGGATCTGAATCGTCAGAATCTACTATGGCGTCATGAGACGCTTGGAGGCTAGTCAAAAATTTTTAAAATTTTGGCTTTTTATTTCTAACAACGATTCCGAGTTTTCATGAATCGATAAAGAGGCAAATCTAGTGCAGTGTCTAATAAACTGTCACTTTCTTAAATAAATTTAGCAACCTGTTTTGAGCGTGTAGCTCCAGGAGTACTTTGATTTTTGATATTGTTCATTATTTTGGTTGTATGTAGAAATATTTGTTTAAATGAAATAAAGGTTTCTCAGTGTGAACTTAATACTTTTTTAAGTATATAAACTTTTTTTCCTAAAAGAGGGGTTATTTGTTTTAGTAATACCACTATGTGTGTTTGCATATACAATGTTCACAAATTATGTAGATTTTGTTTAACTGATTTTTTATATTGGTGTTAATAAATGTATTTTTAATATTCCGTGCTACTTTATCTACCGTTTGGTTATTTATAAAAAAACTCGCCTTTTTTATTTTGAAAATTAGTTATAACTTAATAATTTGATATTTAGTACTCAGTGTAGAGTATGGTACCACAGGCTGATTCTATCTTGTGCCCAAAAAATAAGGATTTAAAATAAGAATTTAAACTGCGCGCGTCGAAGGATTTGAAAAATTATTTTTTTTTAGGTTGGTAGTACTGTCAGTCACATTTATGTAAAATTTCATGTCAAAATATTCATTGGAGTTTGAGATACGTGTCGTTTTGTGAGCTGCTAAAAGTGAGTTTTTCGTTTTTTGCGATGTCTTAATTTGTTGAGCAAAGAATTTGAATTCAATTTTGTTTACGGAATCAATTTTCTGCTGCGGATACGTTGAGGATGGTGCAGAAAGCCTTTGGCGATGAAGCTATGTCTAAAAAAGATGTTAACAAGTGGTATAGTGAGTTCCAAGCCGGCCGTGAACGTGTCAAAGACGAAGAGCGTCCAGGGCGACCATTAACCTCAACCGACGAAGCTCACGTTCAACAAATCAAAGATTTGGTTTTGAAAAACCGTCGATTAACAATTAGAGACCTTGCTGATGAAGTTGGCATATCGAAAGCCTCAGCCAATACCATTTTGAAGGATGGTTTGGGTCTCAAGCGCGTCAAATCTCGACTGGTACCGAAAACATTCAATTTTTTGGAAAAAAGGCGTTGCGTTGAAGTGTGTGAAACGATGCTTTCCGACTACCAGGGTATCATGAAACGCATTATAACTGGCGATGAGACTTGGGTCTATGCTTACGACCCCGAAACAACCGATCAATCGAGCAAACAAAGTACCAAAAGAGAGCCGAGACCAAAAAAATCGCGCCAAAGTCGCTCAAAAATCAAGGTCATGTTGACTCTTTTCTTCGATTATCGTGGTGTTGTGCATTATGAATTCCTTCCAACCGGTCAAGCAGTCAACAAGGAATATTATTTGAACGTTATGCGTCGTTTGCGTAACGCTATCCGCCTAAAAAGGCCGGAATTGTGGAAAGACAATTCTTGGTTTTTACACCACGATAATACACCATCCCATACTGCCCTCGTAATTCGTGATCATTTCGCCAAAAACTCAACCCATATCGTTCCGCAACCACCGTATTCACCTGATCTGGCGCGGTGTGACTTCTGTTCACCAAGCTCAAAAGACCGCTCCGGGGACACCGTTTTTATATGATAGAGATGATTCAAGCCGCAGCGAATAAAAACAGCATTTATAAACATATATATTTATATACAGTACATATACATATATCCAAATATATAAATATTTTTTATTGCCGATTAATGCTTACCTTCGTGTATCAAAGCACAAAATATTCCCAAATATAAAAAAAAAACAAAAAATAATGCAAAATTCAAGTAACTCACTTGCACAAATACCTGCGATAAGCACGATTGCCTTAGATAAGTAACTGTCAACTCTACTGTCGTTGGCAAATATAAGAATATTTTGAAGTTAGCGTGAGCGACAACTGTCGTCCTGCAGTCGTGTAGTCGTGCAGCTGTCTAAATAACTGTGTCCATTAGAACGTGTGTATTTTAATATTTGACAGATGTTGCTTGCCGCGCTCTATGTGTTCAGCACTTAAGTAAAAGTAAAGGCAAAAACAAAAAAAAATTATATAGTGACATATTCACTTCACACTCAACCTAATTGAATCTAATTACTGTGGCACAGCCACTTTTTAATAAACAAATAAAAAATAAAACTGCGCATCGCTTTCCGCGGTTAAACTTAATTAAAAACCAAATAATAATAAGCGATTCTGAGCGGTCTCGCTCACTTAACATAAACAAATAACCATTAGCCAGTATAGTATAGTTAACCTAAAGAAATAACCAATAGCAAGTATACATAGTCAAGATTCTCTGTTCACCCAAAGAAACAAATAATTACTTGAATTTGTATTAATCTTTATGTTTTTTAAATAAATGTGTTTTAAAACACATACCTAAATATAGAAGGCAGGGAATTTGTATTTACTAATTATATTTCTGACATAATCGCAAAATATAGCCGTAACTTAAAACTTTTTAGTGTATTAAATTTGTAAACCGTTTTGTTTTTTCTTTTTTAATTATTATTACAGTTTTTGTGCTAAAAAACTGCAATCTTTAACATACATATATGCATTATGAAATAAATGTCAAGCAAACGATACGACTCACTTTGTCCTTCATCAATAGTTTTTGAGGAGTTAAAATATATGTGCGAGTGTGTATGCGGGTATTCGGGCCTTTGACGTCAATTCCTTATCCTCCGCTTCCAGTTGACTGTCCCTGGTTCTAGTGTCTTTGTTTTTTCCAGTTTGTTTTAAATTCGCGCCCGTTTAACTTGTTTATATTTCTATTTTGTGTTTGGTTTTCGAGCCCGGTTGATGGTCTAGCTTTTTAAACCGTTTGTATTTTCTGTTTTTGGCAATTATGTTTTTATTTTTCTGTACTCTTTTGCATTATATACATATGTTTTTTTGTTTTTGTAACACCACTTTTTTTAACTAAATGGTTAATGGTTTTGTTGTCTTGGTTCGCCACTGTATTTCACCGCACTGCACTGAATTTTGTTTTGTTTTATTTTGTGGCTTGCGTTGTCATGTTAACATTTTTTCTGCACGAAACCAATAGTGCCATTCGGAATGGCTCCAAGGACCATGAACACTCTGGTGCCAAAAATTTGCAAACAAAGTACTAATCACTTTCACGATGGTTAAATAAAAAAATGCGTACGTATTTATTGTGTACAATAATTTTAAAGTTTATTTAAAACTAATGAAAAATATAATGTTCTATTTGAAATCCGACTACATGTATACGGAGCGGGGAGGAGGTAAACCTGACCGCTGAGTGATCGGAGGAAGTGGGGTTTCAATAATACCAGTGCGAAAATGTTGTTGAATCATGTTGCGTTCTGGCGAATTTGGCACAACGAACGAAAGCTGCTCACAGCGCAGTATATAGCGGAATGTGTCTAAAACGAATGTACTGTACACATTGATTTTGCTAGGGTGCGCCATTTTATTCAGGGTAGAGAGGGGAGGCTTAACTCATTTATACACTTCACAGAAGTATAGTGTCTTTATCGCATTGAAACAAAGTGTATATAATATGGGGTCAACTGGAAGTTTAAGAGTTATGACACTCTAAAGTGCAAAAGTATCAATTTGTTTAATATATCTTTATTTATTGAATATGTTTATCTTGAGGTTAACAATAGACAGTAAATCTTAAATCTAATTAATCGGTGATCCAAGTAGAGGTACTTTTCAATAGCCTTTTTTTGACAGATCATGTGTGAGTCGTATCAAGCTATCATGTTAGTTTTGTTTAGTATTGTTCGGCATTTCATCATGGAAAGACCTACACGTGAACATCGTTTAACGTTGTTCAAATTTTTTGAAAAAATTCGCTTTCTGTAAAGAATGTGTTCCGCGCCCTCTGCTCGACTTATGTACAACATAATAGGCCAACTGAGTGTACCATTCGCGACACCAGAACCCATCTTGAGAATCAGCATTCATTATTGAATAATACTCGACCAAAAGACCACCTCCAGCACGCAATGAAGAAATAATTGCAGCCGTAGCTGAGGGTGTACATGAAGACTGTCGAGAGTCCATTCGGTGCTGTTTGCAGCAACTGGCACTGACGTATAGAACGACTTGGCACATTTTACGTCGGGGTCTTAAATTGAGAGCATACAAAATAAAGCTTGTGCAAAAACTGAAGCCGTTCATCCTTCCCAAGCGAATCGCTCCGCTCTATTTGCAAAAAATTCCAAGAAGATCCGACGTTTTCAAACGAAATTCTGTTCAGCGATGAGACCCATTTCTAGCTCAATATGTATGCAAACAAGCGAAATTGCTCTATTTGGGACGAAAAGCAACTTGAAAAGATTCAAGAGCTGTCATTTCATCCATAAAAAAAAGAACGGTTTGGTCTGGTTTGTGGCCGGTGGAATAATCGATCCAAATTTATTCAAAAATGATGCCGATGAGAACGTTACCATGAATGGCGACCGTTATCGCGCCATGATAACCGACTACTTGATGCCTGAAATTTAAGCTCATGATCTCGACGACATTTGATGTCAACACGTCGGTGCCACTTCCCAGACATCGCATTAATCAATCAGTGAGCAGATATTTTAACGTTTTAGGGTGGTCGATTGGCTACCAAAATCGTGTTATATCACACCATTAGAGTTTTTCCTGTAGGGATATGTAAAGTATAAAGTCTATGCAGATTATTAAATGACACTCAAATTTGATGTGAATAGAAAAATTAATATTGAACAGATTGAAGAGCTTCAGCTGATAATAAATCGTAAGAAGTTATTATTGAGCAACAACAATTAAAACTTCAAGAGGTTGATAGTACAATAAAAACTCAAGACTTAATTGAACTTCTCTTAGACAAAATACATCTATCAACTAGGACGCTTTATCAACGATAAGAGCGATCTTTGCTTTTTGTAAATCTAGGTGCGACACAGTATCGCATTGGGAATGTAGTGATCCCTTAACCACATTTCTATAAACTTGAAAATTATTGGGCAATATTGTATGAAAGGTGTCGATTTTTCGACTTTTTGGACAATTTTATTATATGCAAAATTTAAGTGCGTATGCACTAATTCGGCAAGTAGTAGCGTACCACCGCTTAGGATTTTTTTTTTTATCATTATTGGCGAAAGCCAGCCTGCGGGGTCGAAAAGTTACGTGTATTTGTGTTTTTATGTGAGGTTGTCAGAGGAAATCTGACTTTGTTTTTGCTGCCAATTCGAGGAGTGTTAGTCGTACGACGTACCGGCCACTATTTGATCGAGTAGTTAAGGCTTTAGAGAAGTTCTCACAATACTGATCTTCTAGAGTTTAATTTAATATAGGGGGAAGTTTCCCTATCTCTTGAAATTTCTCTTTTATGCCCGCTTGTACATAGTTAACTTGACATATTTTTTCTTTGTTCGCATGTAAGCGATTGTGTTTTGTTAAAAGTTCTGTTTGATTTGTTTTTGCTTCTAGCTTGGGGTTTATTGAAGCTTATTTTGAGGTCGTGTTGAATTTTTTTTTTTGTTCTGACTAATTTTCCTTTACTCTTTACGATATTTCATTTTAGATAGTCAGAAAATCGTTCATTTGTTGCTACGTTGGGCACTTCCTTCGTGGTGATTCGATTGCTCCCACAAAAGTAAAAATTTTTCGGGTAATGCTGCGGTGCATATATTTACCGGAATAGGCTCCCGGCTATTTGTGGGGAGGTTTTGTGTCGATAGAATCTACAAACAATTTAAAAAAGTGTGTTAATAAAGGTTAATGCAGTTCTGCGTCACTTATTCCTTACCTCGGGTGGGGGGCAATAAGTGATAGCTAACGGCTCCTTTATTTGAAATTTTTATTTTTAAGTTTTCTTTTACTCCTTACCACTGGTGGGGGGAAGTAAAATATGTAATTAAAAATAATCTTTTCCGTTGAGATTGTCTTTCAAATCTGATTTTTATTTAGCATTTTTCTCGCTTATATACAAATTTTAAAACTATCTTAAATAACTAAATATATATGTATGTGTGTATGTTTATATGTATTGCAGCATATTGTTTATCGCTGCTTGACATGGGGTTATTTTTGATACATTTTAATACATGTGTGTGCGTGTCTAAGGCACTTGATATTTTTGATGAAGAATACGGATACAATAACCACCATAAGGGTTGTTTTTCTGTATTGTATTCTTATTACATATTTTTTCTTTTATTTTGCTGCATTGCATGTAAATGCATTATGTATATATGTATGTATTAATATATCGGGTGATTTTTTAAGAGCTTGATAACTTTTTTTAAAAAAAAAACGCATAAAATTTGCAAAATCTCATCGGTTCTTTATTTGAAACGTTAGATTGGTTCATGACATTTACTTTTTGAAGATAATTTCATTTAAATGTTGACCGCGGCTGCGTCTTAGGTGGTCCATTCGAAAAGTCCAATTTTGGGCAACTTTTTCGAGCATTTCGGCCGGAATAGCCCGAATTTCTTCGAAAATGTTGTCTTCCAAAGCTGGAATAGTTGCTGGCTTATTTCTGTAGACTTTAGACTTGACGTAGCCCCACAAAAAATAGTCTAAAGGCGTTAAATCGCATGATCTTGGTGGCCAACTGCCCATGCATCCCGAAAAATGCACTGTTTGGTGTGGTTTGTACGCTGGTGGAATCATTGGACCGTATTTTTTCAAAGATGCTGTTGGACGCAACGTTACGGTGAATGGCGATCGCTATCGTTCGATGCTAACAAACTTTTGTTGCCAAAATGGAAGAACTGAACTTGGTTGACATGTGGTTTCAACAAGATGGCGCTACATGCCACACAGCTCGCGATTCTATGGCCATTTTGAGGAAAACTTCGGAGAACAATTCATCTCAAGAAATGGACCCGTAAGTTGGCCACCAAGATCATGCGATTTAACGCCTTTAGACTATTTTTAGGGGCTACGTCAAGTCAAAGTCTACAGAAATAAGCCAGCAATATTCCAGCTTTGAAGACAACATTTCCGAAGAAATTCGGGCTATTCCGGCCGAAATGCTCGAAAAAGTTGCCCAAAATTGGACTTTCCGAATGGACCACCTAACATTTAACATTTAAATGAAATTATCTTCAAAAAGTAAATGTCATGAACCAATCTAACGTTTCAAATAAAGAACCGATGAGATTTTGCAAATTTTATGCGTTTTTTTTTTAAAAAAAGTTATCAAGCTCTTAAAAAATCACCCGATAGTTGTCACGATCGGGTCCAACGTCGGTTTGATGTCGCTCTGCATTTTAAATATTTGCATGCCGATTAAGGTGATACTTTCATATCTTGCAGTACAGCCAGCTTTGATTGAAAGAATTCCTTGTGCCGGAATATCCAATATCTGCGTTTTGCCCTTTTGACAGTCTAGATGGATCGTAGAATTTTTGAACACTTTAAAGATCCAAATATTTTCTTCAAAGAGTTCTGACCAAAATATTGATTTAGTCACTTCCTCATATTTACAGTTGGTGTGTCCGCTTTTTAACAACGCTGAAAGTTCGCATGTTTGATCTAAAGCAGGTTGCCATGGAGATTTTCCTTTGCATATTAAATGGTTGTTGAGGCTTTTTGTACATTTATTTAATTCTGCTTGTGACATCAAAAATAGGAGTCAAGTCCAAAGTTGTAAATTAAAAATTCGTTTCTTAGTTTTGCTTTTAATAGTCTTCCATTATATTCATGTGGAATTACTATTAGTTTGTATATTTCCGATGATTCACTTTGAATTAAAGGTAGTTCTGCCTTTATGACTAATTTATCGTCCAGAATTAATCCTCGTGTTTTCATCAAATTGTATACATCTCTTAGTTGCGTGTTGGTTTGTTGTCCAGGTATTAACAACTTTGCTGGCAGTTTGTCCTTTATTAACATCAGTTCTGTTTGTAATTGTGTTGGAGTCAAAAGTGTTGGATTTATTCTTCCTTGGTTTAAATCTATCAGCAATTCTATTACTGCATTTTGTATTTTTTCACATTCACTCAATAATATGGTAATTTGAGTAACTAACATTTGAAATTGAATCGCCATTTTATCACAATTTATGTCTTTTATAATTTCGGATTGATATTTGTTTATTTGTGTTTGGATTTTAAAGAACTGTGAATTGACTTCATTCAAATTTTTATATATGATGTTGGCTGTAGAGTTTATTAAAGATATTTGAGATTTTAGTCTGTTCTTGATCTGATCTTACTTCTTGATCATCTGTATCCATTAACCCAAACAGCATGTTGTAAATTGAACCGACCCATTCTAATGGAGCTCTTTTTGCCTTTTATTGTTTACAATCAAATTATGATTGTGACTTAAATCTTCGTAACGTTTGTCTAGTGATAATGACATTACATGCCTCTTCAAACTGGGATAATAGCTGGCAATGATTTTTTATTCTTTGAATGCAATTTGGCAACATATTATACTGTTCGAAATATGCATTAAAACCTAATATATGAGCAAATCCCAGGTAGATGTGATTACATCCATTTTTCCCAGTGAGTCCAGATAAATTGTAGTATTTTCAGGAAGTTTGCTCACTATTGCACTTCTTTCTTGAGGAATGTGTTTGTTCATACCAAGAGTACTTGTTGCCATGTAAAGGAACGCTAAGATCAAGAGCGCAAACATACTTATAGGTTGTTTCTTCATAGGTTTGGTTGTGATTGCAGAAGTTTTTACGCCATTTCTTTCTTCATTATTGTCTGCTTGTTTTATAAGTGGACATAATTTGTGGATTGGTCTTTTCAATGTGTTGTTGGCAAGCTTTAACGTCACAACTCGAACACGTCCATCATTTCCTGCATGCGTTTCTATAACTTTTAAAAGAGGCCAATTGGTAGGCTGTGTATTTTCATCTTTTACAATGACAATATCTCCTTCTTTTATATAATTCGATGGAATTTTCCACTTATTCCTTTGTTGAAGTGTATGTTAATACTCATACCGATTCCAAAAATCTCGGTGAATTTTTTGTATTAATTTCCATTTGTTTAACGAGGAAATGTTTACATCCGCACCCGAAGAGGGAATTGATAATATAGGTTTTCCTATTAAAAAGTGTCCTGGTGTTAACGCATCTATTCCATTATCATCGTTTATA
The DNA here is from genome assembly GCF_016617805.1 of Bactrocera tryoni. Taxonomy (NCBI): domain Eukaryota; kingdom Metazoa; phylum Arthropoda; class Insecta; order Diptera; family Tephritidae; genus Bactrocera; species Bactrocera tryoni. The sequence continues at coordinate 10,025,334 of NW_024396366.1, read as the reverse complement.
GCATATAATGGACGCGAATTTAACGAAGCATCTATTTGTGCTAAAACTGTTGACATTTCTTCAAGAGTTAGCTTAGTGTCTCCAACTGCTCTTTTTAAGTGGTATTTCATTCCCTTTACTCCTGCTTCCCACATTCCTCCAAAATGTGGGCCTGCCGGGGGAGAAAAATGCCAAGATATTTGTTCATTCGCTAAAATTGATGATACTTCATTGTTATTTTACTGCATGTTTGAACTCTTATCAATACATCTGCTGGTTCCAACAAAATTTGTTCCACATTATCAGTACATATGAAGACTTTTTCCTCTTCTGGCAAAAATCGTCTTAACGCTGCTAGAAAAGCTTCAGTCGATAAATCGCTTACAGCTTCTAGATGTATTGCTTTTGTTGAAAGACATACAAAAACTGCTACATATCCTTTGAATGATTTTTGCCCACGGCCTTTAGAACATCTCATCTGAAACGGTCCAGCATAGTCAACTCCGGCGCCAAATAAAAGGACTTGATGGTGACACTCTGAATTCTGGTAAATTGCCCATTATTTGTTTTGCTGTGACTTGGTTGTATCTTATGCATTTGCAACATTTTCGTATACAACTTTTGATTGCATTTTTCAACCCTATGATCCAGTATTGTCTCCTTATTATTGCTTCTGTTAATCTGTTTCCACCATGTAGAGTGGAATGGTGAGCATCTTTAATTATCAACGAACTCAAATAGGATTTGGAAAGAATTATAGGATGTTTTTTACAATACGGTAATTCTGCGTTTGTTAGTCGTCCTCCAACTCTCATAATGCTATTTTTATCTAAAAATGGATTGAGGTTGACGATTTTACTTGTATTGCTAATGTGTTTTTCACTCATTAACTTATTTATTTCATCTTTAAATAACTGTTACTAAGATTGTCGAATGATTAGGTTTCTAACTGATTGGAGTTCCTCAGCAGATAACTTTACGGTTTGATAATTTCTTTGTTTTTTTCCAAATCGTAGTATATATGCCCCAACCCTTTGTAATTTCAACTAACTAGAATATCTGCTAATTAAATTATCCATAAATTCGTTCTGATCCTTTGATGTTAACAATATTCTTGCTGAGTTGTTTGTTTTGACTTCTGGCCATTGACTTTCAGATAATTTCAGCCACTTTGGTCCATACCACCAAATGTCTAGATTTGATATTTTCTCCACAGAAATACCTCTTGATGCAACGTCTGCTGGGTTGTCTTTAGAGCTTACATGTTTCCACTTCCCTTTAGAAGTAAGCATTTTGATGTCTTCAATTCGATTTCTTATAAATTTGTCTTTTTTTTTGAATTTTCCATCCAGCTTAGAGTTATAGTTGAATCACTCCATGCATAGATTGCTTGACATAAGCTAATTGTTTATATCACTTTACTTATCAATTTAGCTAACAAGTGTGCTGCCCAGAGTTCTAATTTCGGAATTGTTTTTCGGTTTTTGAGTGGGTTTACTTTTGTTTTTTCTGTTAAAAGTTTAACATTGTTACCCTTTTTTATGTATATAACTGCGGCATAAGCACTTTCTGAAGCATCGCAGAAACCATGCATTTGAATTTGAGAGTCCATACAAGTTCCTAACCATCGTGGAATCCGTACGTTTTCTATTAAATGCAATTTCTCTATGAATTGCATCCATTCCTTCTGTATATCTTCTGATAGTTGATTATCCCAGCTAGATTGCAGTGTCCAAAGTTTTTGAATGTATAACTTTGCAATTATAATTATGGGAGAAAGCCAACCCAGTGGGTCAAATATTTGTGCAAGCTGAGAAAGAACACTCCTTTTTGTAATAGTTTTTGAATTTTTTAAGTTAGTTTTAAATTGGAATTGATCTTCCTGTGGATCCCAATGCAGTCCAAGTGTTTTTACAGCTTCATTTTCCTTCCATTGTATGACTTCATTGTCTCCAGTATTAGATATGTTAAGGTAATGCTGGTTTGATTTGACTCAACCACTTCCTGAGAGATGAAATCCAAATTCCTGAAGATGATTCTGATGTTTCGTTGTATATATTCACATTCTTCTACTGAATTTGCACCGGTCATAAGATCATCCATGTAGAAGTCTCTTTAAGTAACATTGTAACTTTCGATTGTGGACACTTTTATTAGCATGATTTCCAAACATGTGCGCACTGCTAGATATGGCGCAGATGCGGTCCAGCATAAATATTCTGTTGTTAACTCATTATTCACCATCCTATTTTTTTGCATGTGCTTTCACGCCATGAAATCCTGTGATATTCTGATCCTTTTGTCTTTGATTTACAAACATCGGGTGATGACAACTTCAAAACCTCCATTTAAGTGGATATCTAGTCTATGTCTCTGTGTTTGATTCCAATTACATGATATCATTAAGACTTCTACATTTGATGTTATTTTGCTGGTGCATCAACCTACTCAAAGTTTTGTTATATTTTCTCGAATAACAACTTGATGAAATTCATCATCATTTACCTCTTTGTTTGTCGTCAACTTTTCTCATATGGCCAATTTCTGTTCTTTGATAATTTACTGCTGTTCTTCTTTGGTTTACAGTTACTATTGATTTACATTTCTATTATTGATATTAGACGCTACTGGTTTCTTGCATTCTCTAATTCTTTATCTTTTTTGTTCGATTTCCACAATATGAAATCTGCATCTTTTGTTGATTTCTTCATACTGCTTCAGGTGGTATAAATGAAAAGCGCATATATCATCCATCGGTGATATCTTCGATTTCCAAAATCGTTCCACATTAGTTAACTGTCGTTATTTTGCCAGAAACTTTTTTGCTTTAACTAGCAGATAATATCCAGCCGAATTTCGTCGCTTGACCAGAACAGTCTTTTTAATTGATTTCGAATTATGCTGCTGAATATATCCTCCAATTATCATATCAATTCTGTCTGATTTGTTGAATAACGGATCGTCAAGGTATATAATTTTCCATTTGGGTTGTAATTCTGAAATGATTATCCGGTTTATTACACTGAGTTGAAACTGGCAACCACATTTAGCACTATGATTACTTAAAATCTTGGTTTAATTTCAACCTGAATTGTGGCACCTTCACCAACTACAGCCGTCATGGCATATAGTTTTTGTTTGTTTCATCCTCCGGAAGTTTTGCAATATCAACGCCTTCGGATATTGTGATTATTTGTGGATCATGATCTATAAGTGCGCGTAGCAATATATTCTCCCTTGTGTCTTTGCTCTGTTGAGCTGTATAGTATTACTGCCTTTTGCGCTATTTGTTGTGGACATAACTTTTTTGCTCTTCGGATTCTACGTATGGGTGTCATGATAGTTTCGAGAACATTTCATTTTCGATGTTGCTTTTTGCAAATTTCTCCCCAATTATGATTTAGGCACCTGTAACAGATTTTATTGTCCTTACCTGCCCGCCTATATCAGTGGTTATGCTTTTGAATCTTCTGCATTGTTGTAAAGTGTGACCCCACAATTTACAGTAAGGAACACATCTGCTTGATTGGCTGTTTGTATTGAAGGTATTATTGACCTTGTTTATGTTATTTACGATTTTACTAAGATGTTCTTTATCTCAGCCTTTCACTTTCTGTGTTTTGAAAATGTTGATCAAAATCTCTGATGTCCGATAATTGTTGAATTTCTCTCGTCTTTTAACTCATATATTTCAAGGTCTTCTTTGTCCGCTTCCGGACAATTACAGCGCAATAAATGGATCAGCTTGTTCAATGTATTCCCAGTGACTCTATAGCGCGTGGAACCTCATTTGTTGTATCTAATAGTTGTCTCGCTTTTCATGTATCCACTATTTGGTTGATCCATTATTCTATCTAAGTTGAACAGAATTCTTTGGTTGTCACCTTTTGTTTTTGGCAGACTCCAGCAACTATAATTTCTTGTTGAAATTTGGGTAACAGATTAATCCTTGCAATACGCCTTTTAAGCAGAGACGAAGACGCCAGCTTTCTCTCGCTCGGCAACTTCTATAGATTGTGTACCATTCTTGGAACACGTTATAAAAAATTACCCATTCTTTATTCTTACTAGAATATTTTAATTTTTCCAATCCAAATTAGGGCGATAAGAAATTTGAGGCTCTTCTTTTTAATTTCTTTTAAATTCAAACTCATAGTAATAATACATATTTTTCAGTCATAATGTTCAATTTCTTCAAATAATTTGCTTTTTAGATTTTGGATGTCAAATCGATAACAGTCTAAACCTTTTATTTGATCGTTGTATCAGCAATTAATTCAATCTAGATCTTCCATTTTTCTGAGGTTTTCAATTTCTCTGTGAGAACATGATCTTTGATGGATAGTGCATCGTCAATTGTTATTACAAATGATATAATTTTGTTTGTAAAATAACGTCAAGTTTATATATATATTGAAGTTAGCGAGAGCAACGACTGCAGGCCGTGTAGTCGTGCAGCTGTCAAAATAACAGTGTCCATATGCGTCGTTTGCGGTCTGTCGCGAGCATTGTGTTCAGCACTTTATTCGATTATTTCATTCTCTTTGTATTCTTCTTGGAAATTTACAGTTTCAATTAAATTCTAAGCCTTTAGTTTTAAGAAGCGTCACTTCTTGTACAGACGCCAACAAGTGAAGAAGTCTTTTGAGTTATTAAACGCGTCGTGCGATTTCAACCAAACTTATACACTGCGTAGGCAGTAGGCCCATATATGGTTTATGTGAAGTTTGGTTGAAATCCGATAACGTATGTGTGTGCGATGCGTATGTGAAGATTTAATGCACCCATAAATAATGAAGTTGCTGTGGTGATTGTCGGCGATGAGTTTCAATCACGTGACATTGTAATGCGTAGAAGAAATAATCAGTCATAAACGTAAGTTTGTGAAACACATCAAGCTCTTACGATGCCCTACAGTAAACCAATTTTGTTTTGTCGGGGTGAAGATGGATAATACGCTATTAATTTAAAAATGGTAGATCCTGCAAACCCACGTGAGTGTTTGTTGTGTTTAATATACTCTTCCAATTTTGGATTAATAAGAATTAGTATGAAATGATTTAAATTTCCATTTGTTTTTTTTTCTCTCCAGAACGTGAAGTCAATAAAAATGTCAGCGCTTTGCGAAATATTATGCACATAGAATTAGTGATACGACAAAATCAGGAAACTCATATTTTGAATTGTCGGAGACTCTTTCATCAATATGTCGCAGACAGGTGTGCAAAGATAGAAAAGAGCGTGTTTGTTTTATTCGGATTCAATCAACGAAAGCTGCGATCGTGAAAAGTATATATACATCTCCTCGATGCAATCAATAATGATGGAAATGTTGACAATGCTGGACAAGTTATTTTACCAAAGCAAGTTACACAGGTAGTCCAAAGCACATGCATGAATAATATGCACAAGATGCAATTTGCAAGGTGCTCGTTTGTATGGTCGACCAGATTTTGCTTATTACATTTACATTTAATCCACAATGGGACAATATTTATATGAAGGGCAATCTTCTACAGGCCGTCACGACATAACTGCACGAGTATTTAGACAGAAGCTGAAGTCATTGATGTTAAACATCAAGTTTTCGGGGAAGTTCGATGTTGAATGTATTCGGTGGAATGGCAAACGAGAGGATTACCACACGCCCATATTTTGGTATGGTTAGTTAACAAAATAACAAGCGATTAAGTAGATGACATAATCTCAGCAGAAATTAGTGATCAGGAAATCGATCCAGGTTTATTTGATGTTGTTACAAAAAGTATGATTCATGGACCATGTGGTGTTCTAAATATTAATTCGCCATGTATGAAAGATGGGAAATGCACGAAGCGGTATCCCAGAGATTTGATTTCCGAGACAATTAATGGAAATGATGGTTACCCATTGTATCGCCGACGCTCAACAGATGATGATGGCAAATCAATCAATCTACGAGTCAATAATCAAGATATTACAGTTGATAATAGGTGGGTTGTCCCCTATTCGCCAATACTATCAAAAGCATTCAAAGCTCATATCAATGTAGAATATTGCAATTCTGTTAAATCGATTAAATATTTCTGCATGTAAATAAAGGCAGCGACATGGCTGTGTTTGGTGTTGCAGAGAACCGAAATGATGAAATAACACAATATCAAATGGGAAGGTATATCAGTAGCAATGAGGCAGTTTGGAGAATATTATCGTTCCCAATTCATGATCGAAATCCGGCAGTTATTCATTTGTCAGTACATTTGGAAAATAGACTACGTGTATATTTTACAATTGATACTGCACAGCATATTGCAGAGCGACCACCTTACATTATTATCGTTTTTTGAATTGTGTCAAAATGATCAATTTGCTAAAACACTGCTTTATTCACAAGTACCAACATATTACACTTGGAATGCATCTGGAGAGAAATGGAACAGACGCAAGCAAGGAAGACCAGTTCAAGGTTATGCTTGCATTTTTGAAAGTGATGCCATTGGACGTTTTTACACAGTGCAACCCAGTAATGCTGAATGTTTTTATTTGCGTCTATTATTGATTCATGTTCGTGGGCCTACATATTTTTTGAATTTGAAAAGAGTTAACGGCCTACAGTGTCACACTTTTCGTCAAGCATGTCAGGAATTGCATTTTCTGGAAGATGATAATCACTTGGATGCGACACTTAGGGATGCATCAGCAACAGGTTCTCCTCACCAAATACGAATATTATTTGCTATTATTATTGCAACATGTTTTCCATCTGATCCATTGCAATTATGGGAAAATTTTAAGGATTTTATGACCGAAGATATTTTGCATCGAATGTGTCAAATTGCAGGAAATAACGATTACACTTGAAATGTTTAATGGGGCATTGATTATCATTGAAGGTATTTGTTTGGTAATTGCAAATAAAGCATTGACACAATTGGGTTTGCCAGCTCGAAATCGACCAATGCATGATGCATTCAATCAAGAAATAAATCGTGAAAAACAGTATGCAAATTATCGCAATCATAATTGGTTAGCTGAAAGAGCTATACTGGCCGCTAAAAATAAAAACGTTGGTCAAATGAATGCAGACATTTTAGCCCATGTTCCTGGTGAGGTTGTAACAAATTAATCAGTAGACACGGTTACGAATCAAGACGACGCTATTAATTATCCGACAGAATTTTTGAATTGATTTTTCACACGGCCAGTTATATGTTTCGTGCTCACGTGTTGGCAAGCCTTCAGTTCTCTTTATCTACACAACAACTTATGGCAAAACCAAAAATGTTGTCTACGAAAGAGCTCTAAGATAGTTAAGTGATACATAGTCTAAGATTGTAAGAAACTAGAATTAAAAGTTGAATAATAGGGAACAAAGTCAACCTTATTAAAAACAAGTGTGTTTCTTTTCTTATTTTGTTTTGCGTGCGAAGCAGGCACCGGGCCCGCTAGTAATCATTTAAATATTAAATGTGGTGTTTTATTACCGCCACAGTATATAAACATCTTCCTTGCGATTTGAGGAATGTGGTCGATGATTGGTAAGTTTTAGACAACATTTCAAAATGAACTATATTTCATAATAATGACTTAACTGACTAATTTAGGATGCATTCGACTTTTAATTTCCTTCAAGAAACAATTGTTGATTTCATGTTTCTTTGCAAAACTAGCGTCAACAAACTGATTGAACCCTGTCAGTATGGCTTTAGACCTGGAAAATCAACAACCGACCTGATATTCTCCATGCGTCACATTTTGGAAAAAAACGTGAAAGGAGAATCGACACACACCATCTCTTCGACGATTTCAAAGCTGCTTTCGTAAGCACGAAAAGGAGCTGCCTCTATGCCGCGCTGTCTGAACTTGGTATCCTCGCAAAACTAATACGGCTGTGTAAACTGACGTAGAGTAATACCAAAAAATCCGTTAGGATCAGGAAGCACCTCTCCGAGCCGTTCGATACCAAACGAGGTTTCATAGCAGAAACAGTGGAGAACGTAGAAATCGTGGCTCGTGTCAGCTGCCACGACCTATCTTATGGGCGCGCAATGTAACTGCACAGTGAAAAACGCTACTCCCTTCTCTCTTTGACGTGGGATGACGTAAGAATTCACGACATTTGGATTTTTGCCGCGGAAACGTGTCAGCTGATTGCTCTCTCACAACGCAGGGTTGCCAATATCGAACTGAACTGTAGTAATTATCAACTTTTATAACTCAATCCGTTCAATATGCTTGAAATTTTCATAAGATAACTCAAAATCAGAGTCGAATGCTATTATTTATAAATATGTAAACTATTTTTAATAGTTTGTTTTCAGTTTTGATATTTTATATTGTAAAAATTTTAATTGAAAACAAAGATGTTCTCAAAACTATATATGCGTATTGGGCAATGGCAACATTGTTCAAATGTAAACAAACAAAGATGGCTGATTTCTGCGTTTTTACCACGTTTTTCACTATGGACACATTTTGCTCGATAAGGAAGGAAAAGGAAGGAAGGGAGTAGCGTTTTTGAATGTTTCTGCTATCCGGTACAATTTTTTATAAGAGTGTACAGCTGCTGGCGTATGCCGATGATATTTATATCATCGGCCTCAACACCCGCGCCGTAAGTTCTGCTTTCTCCAGACTGGACAAGGAAGCAAAGCAAATGAGTATGGCAGTGAACAAGGGCGACTTTGAATTTCCTTCAAGAAACAATTGTTGATTTCATGTTTCTTCGCAAAACTAGCGTTGCCCCTTCGCATTTTTTTGAAAAAATTTATTACAAGTTAGTATAAGATTTCTTTAGAGCTGCATACTAGCACAATAAATTTACCGCAGGATATTTTACCATACATACACATTTTAACCCCGATACCAGAAAAAAAATCAGAAAAATCTTCTACCCATGCACATTTCAATTTCTTTGATCTGATCGCAAAGGTGAGGTAAGAAAAATA